>NC_134397.1:170465536-170718595 GCF_050003625.1 Haematobia irritans | reverse complement strand
TATATATATATATATATATATATATATATATATATATATATATATATATATATATATATATATATATATATTATATATATATATATATATATATATATATATATATATATATATATATATATATATATATATATATATATATATATATATATATATATATATATATATATATATATACTTTATGGGGTCTTAGAGCAATATTTCGATGTGTTACAAACGGAATGACAAAGTTAATATATCCCCATCCTATGATGGAGGGTATAAAAATTATGTATAGGTAAGTCTACAAATAATTACGAATCGATATGGACTTTCGCATGGTACGTAGCTTATATGGGGGCTATATACAATTATGGACTTGATATGGACCAATTTTTGTCTGATTGGGGATCGATTTATTTCAGAGCTATATATAACTATAGACCGATATGGACCTAGTTAGGCATGGTTGTTAACGGCCAAAGCACAATGTACCAAATTTCAACTGACTCGGATGAAATTTGCTCCTCCAAGAGGCTCCAAAACCAAATCTCGGGATAGGTTTATACGGGGCTATATATAATTATGGACTGATACGGACCACTTTTGACATGGTTGTTAAATATCATATACTACCACCACGTAGCAAATTTCAACTAGATCGGATGAATTTTACTTCTCCAAAAGGCAACGGAGGTCAAATCTGGGAATGGCTTTATATATAATTATGGACTGATATGAACCAATTCCTGCATGGTTGTTGGATACCATATATTAACACTACGTACAAAATTTCAACTGAATCAGATGAAGTTTGGTCTTCCAATAGGCTCCTGAGGTCAAATCTGGTGATCGGTTTATATGGGGGCCATATATAATTATGGACCGAAGTGGACCAATGTTTTCGTGGTTGTTGGATACCATATAATAATACCATGTACCAAATTTCATCCGGATCGGATGAAATTTGCTTCTCTTATAGGCTCCGCAAGCCAAATCGGAGGATCGGTTTATATGGGGGCTATATGTAATTATGGACCGATATGGACCAATTTTTGCATGGTTGTTAGAGACCATGTAATAACACCATGGACCGATATGGCCCATTTGCAATACCATTCGACCTACATCAATAACAACTACTTGTGCCAAGTTTCAAGTCGATAGCTTGTTTCGTTCGGAAGTTAGCGTGATTTCAACAGACGGACGGACGAACGGACATGCTCAGATCGACTCAGAATTTCACCTCGACCCAGAATATATATATACTTTATGGGGTCTTAGAGCAATATTTCGATGTGTTAGAAACGGAATGACAAAGTTAATATACCCCCCATCCTATGGTGGAGGGTATAAAAATTGTGTGTATATAAAGTCCAAACTATGATTGTTTGTTTGTATGTTCGAAATAAGCTTGACAACGGCTGATTCAATTTACTTTACATTTTTAGAAAAAAATATAGGGTGATCATTTTTAAAATTTGGACGGCGCGGGTGACCCCTCGGCCACACTTGCTTGAAGTTTTCAGGGAGGGTTTGGGGTGACTTGTGGACAAAGGTCCGCTACTTTATTCGGTCGGGAAGGAGACTTTCCACTTGCCACTTAAAAGAATAGAACAAAATCAAAATTTCTCCGATACTTAAAATTTAAAAAAAAACGTGGGAAAATGTGAATAAATGAGTACCGTATAAATGAGTTTTCGATATCTGCAACGAAAACTTCTCTATGAAATAGTGAAGAATCTAAACTTGTTCGATTTATATGTAATTTATAGATAACGTGTTATGAAATGCATATAGGATATGTGCCTTTTCAATATCTGATCGGGGAGGGGCACCACCACCTTTCCAATTTTTGAAAATTTAAAGATTTCTGATTTTCCGGAAATTTTCGGGTAAGGTGGAGGACATTACCTATTTAAAATTATACTAATTCATTTTATTAAATCCATTATAATACATATTAGCACAATTAGTTTTGTGATTGATTTTTGTAAAAAAAAAAAATAAAACAGTAAATATGGCCGAAAGTTCTTCCAGACCGAATTTTATATCCCTTTCACCATGGATTGCGTACAAAGTTCTACTACTGTCTGTGACTGTCATCAACAATCGAATTACTTGGGTTGAGGTAACAGTTAAAGTAAAGATATTTAGAACTATATGAAAAATAAAATGTTAATATTTATGAATTGTAATTTCTATCAATCTATTGTAGACTCCTTAGGAAACGTTTCAATATTGTAATCGAATTATTTGAAAAAAATAAATAAAATATTAAATATTTGCAAAAACATTTTTATTATTAAAATTTTATTTTGTCAAAATTTTATTTCTTTAGAAAATTCGATCACAATTTTATTTCTAAAAAAGTTTTCTTAAAAATTTATTTCTATAAAAAAATTTGTCAACATTTTATTTCTATAGGAAATTTTGTCAAAATTTTATTTATAAAGAAAATTTTGCCAATTTTTTTTTTCTCTACATTTTTTCAAAATTTTAGTCCTTGTCAAGTTTGTCAATATTTTATTTTTATTTCTATAGAAAATTATGTCAAAATTTTATTTCTATAGAAATTTTTGTCAAAATTTTATCTTTATTTTTTAAATTTTATTTTATTTTTATAGAAAATTTTGTCAAAATTTTATTTCTATTGAAAATTTTCTCAAAATTTTATATCTATTGAAAATTTTGTCAAAATTTTATATCTATAGAAAATTTTTCCAAAATTTCATTTCTATACAAAATTTTATCAAACTTTTATTTCTATAGCAAATTTTGTCAAAATTTTATTTCTGTAGAAAATTTTGTCAAAATTTTATTTCTATTGAAAATTTTGTCAAAAATTTATTTCTATAGGAAATTTTGTCAAATTTTCATTTCTATAGAAAATTTTGTCAATTTTTTTCTGTATTTTATCAAAATTTTATTCCTATAGCAAATTTTGCCAATATTTTATTTCTATGGAAAATTTTGTCAAAACTTCATTTCTATAGAAAATTTTGTCAAAATTTAATTTCTATAGAAAATTTTGTCAAAATTTTATTTCTATAGAAAAATTATGTCAAAATTTTATTTCTATAGGAAATTTTATCAAAATTTTATTTCTATAGGAAATTTGATCAAATTTTTATTTCTATAGAAAATTTTGTCAAAAAATTTTTTTTTCTGTATTTTATCAAAATTTTATTCCTTTAGCAAATTTTGTCAATATGTTATTTCTATAGAAAATTTTACCAAAATGTTATTTCTAAAGAAAGTTTTCCCAAATTGTTATTTCTATAGAAAATTTTGCCAAATTTTATTTATATAGAAAATTTTGCCAATGTTTTTTTTTTTTGTATTTTATCAAAATTTTTTTCCTATAGCAAATTTTGTCAGTATTTTATTTCTATTTAAAAGTTTATCAATATTTTATTTTCAGAGAAATTTCATTTCTATACAAAATTTTATTTCTATAGCAAATATTGTCAAAATTTTATTTCTGTAGAAAATTTTGTCAAAATTTTATTTCTATTGAAAATTTTATCAAGATTTTATTTCTATAGAGAATTTTGTCAAAACTTTATTTCTATAGAAAATGATGTCAAAATTTTATTTCTATAGAAAATTATTTAAAAATTTTATTTCTATAGACATTTTGTAAAATTTTGTTTCTATAGCAAATTTTGTCAAAATTTTATTTCTATTGAAAATTTTGTCCAAATTTTATTTCTATAGGAAATTTTGTCAAATTTTCATTTCTATAGAAAATTTTGTCAATTTTTTTCTGTATTTTATCAAAATTTTATTCCTATAGCAAATTTTGCCAATATTTTATTTCTATGGAAAATTTTGTCAAAACTTCATTTCTATAGAAAATTTTGTCAAAATTTAATTTCTATAGAAAATTTTGTCAAAATTTTATTTCTATAGAAAAATTATGTCAAAATTTTATTTCTATAGGAAATTTTATCAAAATTTTATTTCTATAGGAAATTTGATCAAATTTTTATTTCTATAGAAAATTTTGTCAAAAAATTTTTTTTTCTGTATTTTATCAAAATTTTATTCCTTTAGCAAATTTTGTCAATATGTTATTTCTATAGAAAATTTTACCAAAATGTTATTTCTAAAGAAAGTTTTCCCAAA
Source organism: Haematobia irritans (assembly GCF_050003625.1). Lineage (NCBI taxonomy): Eukaryota > Metazoa > Arthropoda > Insecta > Diptera > Muscidae > Haematobia > Haematobia irritans. Next base: position 170,714,485 of record NC_134397.1, on the reverse strand, counting down.
TTGTTATTTCTATAGAAAATTTTGCCAAATTTTATTTATATAGAAAATTTTGCCAATGTTTTTTTTTTTGTATTTTATCAAAATTTTTTTCCTATAGCAAATTTTGTCAATATTTTATTTCTATTTAAAAGTTTATCAATATTTTATTTTCAGAGAAATTTCATTTCTATACAAAATTTTATTTCTATAGCAAATATTGTCAAAATTTTATTTCTGTAGAAAATTTTGTCAAAATTTTATTTCTATTGAAAATTTTGTCAAAATTTTATGTCTATAGGAAATTTTATCAAATTTTTATTTCTATAGAAAATTTTATCAAGATTTTATTTCTATAGAGAATTTTGTCAAAACTTTATTTCTATAGAAAATAATGTCAAAATTTTATTTCTATAGAAAATTATTTAAAAATTTTATTTCTATAGACATTTTGTAAAATTTTGTTTCTATAGCAAATTTTGTCAAAATTTTATTTCTATTGAAAATTTTGTCCAAATTTTATTTCTATTGAAATTTTTTTTTAAAGTTTTATTTCTATAGAAAATTTTGTAATTTTTTTTATAGAAAATGTTATCAAAAATTTATTTCTATAGAAAATTTTGTCAAAATTTCATTTCTATAGAAAATTTTGTCAAAATTTTATTTCTATAGCAAATATTGTCAAAATTTTATTTCTATATAAAAGTTTATCAAAATTTGTATTCTATAGAAAATTTTGTCAACATTTTATTTATATTGAAAATTTTGCCAAAAGTTCATTTCTATAAAAAATTGTGTCAAAATTTTATTTTTTAGGAAATTTTGTAAAAATTTCATTTCTATAAAAAATTTTGTCAAGGTTTTATTTTTATAGAAAATTTTGTCAAAATTTTATTTCTATAGAAAATTTTGTCAAAATTTTTTTCTGTAGAAAATTTTGTCAAAATTTTATTTCTATATAAAAGTTTATCAAAAATTTTATTTTTGTAGAAAATTTTGTCAAAATTTCATTTCTATAGAAAATTTTTTCAAGGTTTTATTTTTATAGAAAATTTTGTCAAAATTTTATTTCTATCGAAAATTTTTTTAAAGTTTTATTTCTATAGAAAATTTTGTCAAAATTTTATTTCTATATAAAAGTTTATCAAAATTTGTATTCTATAGAAAATTTTGTCAACATTTTATTTATATTGAAAATTTTGCCAAAAGTTCATTTCTATAAAAAATTGTGTCAAAATTTTATTTTTTAGGAAATTTTGTAAAAATTTCATTTCTATAAAAAATTTTGTCAAGGTTTTATTTTTTAGGAAATTTTGTAAAAATTTTATTTCTATAGAAAATTTTGTCAAAATTTTTTTCTGTAGAAAATTTTGTCAAAATTTTATTTCTATATAAAAGTTTATCAAAAATTTTATTTTTGTAGAAAATTTTGTCAAAATTTCATTTCTATAGAAAATTTTGTCAAGGTTTTATTTTTATAGAAAATTTTGTCAAAATTTTATTTCTATCGAAAATTTTTTTAAAGTTTTATTTCTATAGAAAATTTTGTAATTTTTTTTTATAGAAAATTTTATCAAAATTTTATTTCTATAGAAAATTTTGTAAAAATTTCATTTCTATAGAAAATTTTGCCAAAATTTTATTTCTATATAAAAGTTTATCAAAATTTTATTTTTATAGAACATTTTGTCAAAATTTCATTTCTTTAGAAAATTTTGTCAAGGTTTTATTTCTATAGAAAATCTTGTCAAAATTTTATTCCTATATAAAAGTTTATCAAAATTTTATTTTTATAAAAACTTTTGTAAAAATTTTATTTCTATAGCAAATTTGTCCAAGTTTTATTTCTATTGAAAATTTTGTCAAAATTTTATTTTGTACAAATTTTATTTCTTTAGAAATTTTATCCAAAGTTTGTGTGAAAATTCTATGTCTATAGAAAATTTTATTTCTATAAAAAATTTTGTCTAAATTTTATTCCTATTGAAAATTTTGTAATTTTTTTTCAGTAGCAAATTTTGTCAATTTTTTTTTCTATAGAAAATATTGTAAAAATTTTATTTGTATAGAAAATTTTGTCAAAATTTTATTTCTATAGAAAATTTTGTCAAAAGTTTATTGCTATAGAAAATTTTGTCAAAATTTTATTTATATTGAAAATGTTGCCAAAATTTTATTTCTATTGAAAATTTTGTCAAATTTTATTTCTAGATAATAAATGGGTTTCACTTATTAAAAAAAATGTCGTCATTTAGTATACGAGTAATTGCAATAAAAATCAAATTTAATTATTTAATATTAAATTTTATGAAACTACCCAACCCGTGGTCTATAGAAGTTTTACAGCAAACTTTTGTTAATACAGTTTTTATGCTAACCATTCGGAACAGAGCACTCAAATTTTCTAGTAAAAATCTCGAACACTGCAGTACATCTTATCTCTCAAATACCATTTAAATTTAAATACTACCAAAACAATTGTCCTTTTGTAATTCCTTGAAATACACTTGAAAATGATTCGACATGCATAAAAGAAAAATACCAGAAATATCCTTTGATGTTTGCATGTCCATGTTACATGAAATGGCTTTTCCAAAAATAAAACTAACATCCTTAAACTAATCGACAACAAATCCATTGCTGACAAGTCTCTTCTCAACTACACAATGACGATTTGGATTCTTTCAAACTTTGAAGACTACCACTGCCAGTACAACAACCAGAAAATTGCTATAGATTTTCATTTCTAAGTTTGTGGGTCTCTGCGTGTGCGTGTGTGTTGGTGTGTCTTTGAGTTGGGGATATTTTCCTAAGACTGAACAGATCCTTTCAGTGTGCTGATGGACGGAAGTTATTGTAAAGTGCTCTTGAAAATGTAACCTCAAGCAATTCTTGTAAGTTGCTGGAGAAATTTAACCAGATGGAAGTTTGAAACGACGACCACCGCACGAATTATTCCCCTTTACTTCCACACCTCTAAGCTGATGTTAATAATGGTAAAGTTTTAAATTTGTGAATGTTTATCCAACAATAATAAGAACAACAACATTGACAACACCATCGACGTCTAACTCAAATGAACAAAATTAGTAAAATGAGCGTAAAATTATTATGCTGCAAAGAGTACACCTCTGAAGTAAAACTATAAAGTACAAATGCAACGAAAGAAACTTTGGAGAAGAATTCCATAATTTGTATTGACTGATGAGACCTGCAGACCTTCAGGAAAGAAGCTTAAGGAACGCCGAAGTTATTTGCTTACCCTTAAAAATTAGGATCCAACGGTCGAAGTACATCGTCGTGTGATATACGGTGACTCTTCTACTAAATAGGGAAGCAAATTTATAATTTTCTAACCATTTTTGTCTTCCCTCGCATATATCTTACTTCAACATGGCTTTTTAAGTTCCCTGCCCTTTTTTTCCTGTAATACACAAAATGTTTAAGGTATTATTCGATGTTATCAATTTTTCAAACTTTACATTTCATCCAGACTGAGAATCCAACCGTGGGCCATACAGAATGTGAAACTTTTTTTTACAGTATGTACGTAAACACTCTATCTACTGGTCAAGGTAGTTCTGTTGATGTAAAAAACTTTATCTAAAGAGATCAAACCACTTTAGTCGGTCCCTTGCACTCAAAAAAAAAAAGTTTACTTTGATCATGAAAATTTTGACTTTCCATTAAGTATTTTGGTATTATTTTCGTGCCAAATATGCGGCTTCTTTAAAATAAAGACATTTTTTAGCGACCTATCTGACTTTAAATCTTGGATCAATGAATTTAAAATTATGATGCAGATCTCATTTATAAAATTTGCATTTTCTGTTCTGTTCTATTAACGTGCTAGTTTAAAAATCCAAATTATAACGAATACTTCAAAGTAAAAAGGTTTTCTTAACTTCAAAAACCCTTTAAACCAAAGATGCAAAATTCTCAAAATAAGTCTTAGCCTATATTTGAAGTGTTTTTATCTTAAACCTAACAAGTATATACGGCCGTAAGTTCGGCCAGGCCGAAGCTTATGTACCCTCCTCATGGATTGCGTAGAAACTTCTTCTAAACACTATCATCCAGAATCGAATTACTTAAGTTGCGGTAATCTTAAATCCTCCTAACACCATCTTCTAAATTGTATGTAAGTCCATACGTGGTATATATTAAATCAAAAAAGATCGATCCAATACGTATATAATTCAGTTTGACAAAGTAGACATAAAATTTTTACAAAATTTTCTACAGAAATAAAATTTTAACAAAATTTTCTATAGAAATAAAATTTTCACAAAATTTCCTATAGAAATAAAAATTTTGACAAAATTTTCTATAGAAAGAAAATTTTTACAAAAATTTCTACAGAAATAAAATTTTAACAAAATTTTCTATAGAAATAAACTTTTGACAAAATTTTCTATAGAAATAAAATCTTGGTAGATTATTTTTGGCTCGAGTGGCAACCATGATTATGAACCGAATAAAATTTGAACAAAATTTTCTATAGAAATAAAATTTTGACAATAATGAAAATTTTATTATGAACCGAATAAAATTTTAACAAAATTTTCTTTAGAAATAAAATTTTGACAAAATTTTCTATAGAAACAAAATTTTGGTAGATTATTTTTGGCTCTAGTGGCAACCATGATTATGAACCGATATGGACCAATTTTTGTGTGATTGGACCAATTTTGGTATGGTTGTTAGCGACCATATACTAACACCACGTTCCTAATTTGAGCCGGATCGGATGAATTTTGCTCCTCCAAGAGGCTCCGGAGGTCAAATCTTGAGAACGTTTTATATGGGGGCTATATATAATTATGGACCGATATGGAATAATTCTGCCACGGTTGTTAAAGATCATATACTAACACCATGTTCCAAATTACAACCGGATTGGATGAAATTTGCTTCTCTTGGAGACTTCGAAAGCAAATCTGGGGATCGGTTTATATGGGGGCTATATATAATTATGAACCGATGTGGACCAATTTTTGCATGGTTGTTAGAGACCATATACCAATATCATGTACCAAATTTCAGGCGGATCGGATGAAATTTGCTTCTCTTTGAGGCTCCACAACCCAAATCTGGGATCGGTTTATATGGGCGCTATATATAATTATGGACCGATGTGGACCAATTTTTGCATGGTTGTTAGAGACCATATACCAACATCATGTACCAAATTTCAGCCGGATCGGATGAAATTTGCTTCTCTTTGAGGCTCCGCAAGCCAAATCTGGGGATCGGTTTATATGGGGGCTATATATGATTATGGACCGATGTATACCAATTTTTGCACGATTTTTAGAGACCATATAACAACACCATGTACCAAATTTCAGACGGATCGGATGAAATATGCTTCTCTTAGAGGCTCCACAAGCCAAATCTGGGGATCGGTTTATATGGGGGCTATATATAATTGAGGACCGATATGGACCAATTTTTGCATGGTTGTTAGAGACCATATACCAACATCATGTACCAAATTTCAGCCGGATCGGATGAAATTTTCTTCTCTTTGAGGCTTGGCAAGCCAAATCTGGGGATCGGTTTATATGGGGGCTATATATAATTATTGACCGATGTGGACCAATTTTTGCATGTTTGTTAGAGACCATATACCAACACCATATACCAAATTTCAGCCGGATCGGCTGAAATATGCTTCTGTTAGAGGCTCCACAAGCCAAATCTGAGGGTCCCTTTATATGGGGGCTATACGTAAAAGTGGACCGATATGGCCCATTTTCAATACCATCCGACCTACATCGATAACAACTACTTGTGCCAAGTTTCAAGTCGATAGCTTGTTTCGTTCGGAAGTTAGCGTGATTTCAACAGACGGACGGACGGACGGACATGCTCAGATCGACTCAGAATTTCACCACGACCCAGAATATATATACTTTATGGGGTCTTAGAGCAATATTTCGATGTGTTACAAACGGAATGACAAAGTTAATATACCCCCCATCCTATGGTGGTGGGTATAAAAAGGTTTTCTTAACTTCAAAAACCCTTTAAACCAAAGATGCAAAATTCTCAAAATAAGCCTTAGCCTATATTTGAAGTGTTTTTATCTTAAACCTAAAAATTCAATATTTCAGTTGATTTAAGGACGATTTCTTTAAATCAAAAATGCGTTTCTTTATTTTAAGGACAATTTGCCTTAGGTCAAAGACATGCGACTTTAACGGACTTTTGTGTCCTAAATTTAATGAAAAAAATTTTTGAAACAAAGATTGTAAACTTTATTTTAATTAAAATATGGAAAATATAAAGCTTGAGCAATTTTAATGCAATTGTATAAAAGAGCATTTAAAATGTATCGGGCGATACATATGTATTTGAGATATAGGGCTATTTGAGTAATTTTTACAATTTTTGCTACTGAGCAGTGGCGATTTTACAAGGATATTGCTTAAATCTCGCCAAGATATGTGGTCAATTGTGGGTTGTGATCTATTACACAGTGCAACACAAAAAATCCACTACAAAAAATCACTTATCCCAGCCGAAAGTCCTCGATGAGAGAAGATAAATAATTTCTGGATTTTGCTAGATTGCACTGAAATGAAAATGTACGTCACGAGAACGAATTTGTACGTCCCGGTGACGAATTTTTCGTCAAAAATGAGCTAACGTAACATTTCATCCCGGTGATGAATTTTTCGTCATCGCGATGAATTTTAATTCATCGCTGCGATGAACATATTGACATGCCATAGATCACTATATTACGTCCAGGTGATGAAAGTATTTCATCTATGCGATTATGCTTTTCGTATCTGCGATTATTCTCTTTCATCCATGCGATGAAGAAATTCTTGAAAAGGACGACTCTCTTTCGTCGTCGCTACAAACGCGATTGTCACAGCGATGAATGCTTTTCCTAAATTTGACGTAATCCATTCATCAATACGATGTAATCGATCCATCAATTTGATATAACCGATTCATCAATATGATGTAAACCGTTCATAAATTTGATGTAATATATTCATCAATATAAGGAAATTTTGTGATAAGGACGGATGTTCGCTACATAGACAATTTTATATTAATGAATGGACGGATATTATTATATTCGTCCACTCGTCCGTCCTTATCACAAATTTGACTTGTATTGGTGCATAGATTACATTAATTTGATAAATGGATGATCAGAAATATTTTCTATGACACTTTCAATAAACCACTATAGAGTTTTTTGTTTTAATTAAATTTAAGTTTTATTTATTTGAAATAAAGTACAACTATCGAAATAAATACGTATTTAAAATTTATCATGCATAGAATTTTGAACAAAATTTAAGTCACCCTTTTTGTGCCCAAATGTTACTTTTCCTTTGTTTCACTTTGTATACTCAATTCGTCTTTCCCCTTAATTTCAGTTTAAAACCATATTCGGTTTTCACGGAAAGAAAACTGTTGCGGCTATTATCTGTAAAATTTAGAAATACTCCCATAAACATATAACATATAAATATTTTGTAAAACAATAAATTATCCGAAATAAATTTAAAATTACACTTGTTATCTTCGCAACGAATACATTTTCTATTTTTTTCTTGTAACGCAGGCGCTTTTTCTGTATTAGATGAATGTTTTGGTCGAGCAAGCCTCTCAAAAGAAGAAGCATCCTCGTTTAATGTCCCACAACATCGTCGACTGTTTATGTGTTTAAGCAAATGGTAACATTTTAAATGCTTAAAATATTCTTTACTTTGGTTAAAAAATTCATTGCACAATATATAACTCTTCATTTTTTATACCCTTCACCACTACTGTGGTACAGGGTATAATAAGTTTGTTCATTTGTATGTAACGCCAAGAAGGAGTAATCATAGACCAACCTTTTAGTATACGGATCGGCTTAGAATTAAATTCTGAGTCGATTTAGCGATGTCCGTCTGTCTGTCTGTCTGTCTGTTGATGTATTTTTGTGTACAAAGTACAGCTCGCAGTTTTAGTCCGATTGTCCTAAAATTTGGTATAGGGTCCTGTTTCGGCTCAAAGACGATCCCTATTGATTTTGGAAAAAATCGGTTCAGATTTAGATATAGCTGCCATATATATTTTTCACCGATCTGGTCATAATTGGCGTGTATATAAACCGATCTTCCTCAAATTCCGTACATCCGAATATTTTATGAGTCTCGAAAAACTTGCAAAATATCAGCAAAATCGGTTCAGATTTAGATATAGCTCCCATATATAGCTTTCGCCCGATTTACACTCATTTGCCCACAGAGGCCAATTTTTTGCTCCGATTTAGTTGAAATTTTGCATAGGGAGTAGAATTAGCGTTGTAACTATGCGTGCCAAATTTGCTTGAAATCGGTTCAGATTTGGATATATCTCCCATATAAAGCTTTCGCCCGATTTACACTCATATGACCACAGAGGCCAATTTTTAACTCCGATTTAGTTGAAATTTTGCACAGGGAGTAGAATTAGCATTGTAGCTATGCGTGCCAAATTTGGTTGAAATCGGTTCAGATTTAGATATATCTCCCCTATATAGCTTTCGCCCGATTTACACTCCTTTGCCCACAGAGGCCAATTTTTTGCTCCGATTTAGTTGAAATTTTGCACAGGGAGTAGAATTAGCACTATAGTTATGCGTGTCATATTTGGTGGAAATCGGTTCAGATTTAGATATAGCTCCCATATATAGCTTTCGCCCGATTTACACTCAAATGACCACATAGACCAATTTTTTGCTCCGATTTAGTTGACATTTTGCACAGGGAGTAGAATTAGCATTGTAGCTATGTGTGCCAAATTTGGTTTAAATCGATTCAGATTTAGATATAGCTCCCATATATATCTTTCGCCCGATATGCACTTATATGGACCCAGAGGCCAGAGTTTTATCCCGATTAGCTTGAAATTTTGCACAAGGAGTACAATTGGTAGTATAGTCATGTGTGCGAAATTTGATTGAAATCGGATCAGATTTAGATATAGCTTCCATATATAGCTTTCGCCCGATATGGACTTACATGGCCCCAGAAGCCAGAGTTTTGGCCCAATTTGGTTGAAATTTTGCACTAGGAGTACAATTAGTAGTGTAGTCAAGTGTGCCAAATTTTATTTAAATCGGTTCAGATTTCGATATAGCTCCCATATATATGTTTTTCTGATTTCGACAAAAATGGTCAAAATACCAACATTTTCCTTGTCAGATCGCCACTGCTTAGTTGAAAAGTTGTAAAAATGACTCTAATTTTCCTAAACTTCTAATACATATATATCGAGCAATAAATCATAAATAAACTTTTTCGAAGTTTCCTTAAAATTGCTTCAGATTTAAACGTTTCCCATATATTTTACTAACATTGTGTTCCACCCTAGTGCATTAGCCGACTTAAATTTTGAGTCTATAGATTTTGTAGAAGTCTATCAAATTCTTCCAGATCGAGTGATATTTAAATGTATGTATTTGGGACAAACCTTTATATATAGCCCCCAACACATTTGACTGATGTGATATGGTATCGAAAATTTAGATCTACAAAGTGGTGCAGGGTATAATATAGTCGGCCCCGCCCGACTTTAGACTTTCCTTACTGGTTTTTACTCACTTTTTTGTTTTTCTTTTCACTTTCACAACTTTAATCAATTAGATCTTTATTTTCCGCATGCGCGACCACCTTTAAACTTTGAACTAAACCCATCAACTGAGAAGAACCATTTGTCACAGAAAAAATTGAACCCACCAGGAATTGTTCGTTAATTTTAGAAAATGTAGATTATTTTTAATGAATATTTTTCGAGAAATTCAAGAAAATTTATTAGACATAATTAATCACATGATAAAAACAAGTAAGTAAAGTCTAAAGTCGGGCGGGGCCGACTATATTATACCCTTCACCCCTATGTAGGCCAAAATTTGTGTTACCATCTCAACTACTTCACATTTGCTGGAAGCTATATAAATGAGACAATTTTTTTACTTCTACAAAATTTCTAGAATTAAAATTTAAATCGGTTAACGCTATCCAGTTAATTGGAGGAGACTTCCATTGAAAATAGGTCTAAAATATGTAACTGTCTACCATATTTCCCCAACTCTGGTGTACGTATATATGGGAGCTATATATAATCTGAACCGATTTTGACTAAATTTGACATGTATAGTTAGAATAATAATTCTGCTATCTATGCGAAATTTCAAGTAAATGGGAGTATAACTTTGGCCCCCCTGGTCATGTGCAAATCGGACGGAAGATATATATGGGAGTCATATCTAAATCTGAACCGATTTCAACCAAATTTGGCACAATTACCGATACTACTAAACATACTCCTTGTGGGAAATGTGAAGCAAATCAATATATATATATATGGGAGCTATATCTAAATCAGAATCGATTTTGACCATATTTGGCACATACAATAGTATCGTTAAAAGTACCGCTTGTGCAAACTTTGAAGTAAGTCAGGGCAAAACTCTGGCTTTTGAGACCATATAAGTCCAAATCGGGCGAAAGATATATATGAGAGCTATATCTAAATCTTAACCGATTTTAACAAAATTTGACACACTTAACGATACTACTAAACGTACCCCTTGTGCAAAATTTGAAGCAAATCACGGACAAACTCTGGCTTTTGTGGCCATATAAGTCCAAATCGGGCGAAAGATATATATGGGAGCTATATCTAAATTTGAACCGATTTCAATCAAATTTACCAAGCATTGGTAGAATGTCAATTCTACCCTCTGTGCAAAATTTCACAAAGATCGGTAGTAAACTTTGGCCTCTGTGGTCACATGAGTCTAAATCGGACGAAAGATATATTTACCCAGATGTCAATCCATAGGACTATTGCGCCTAGGGCAAGGATGGCTAAGGCTGGGTAAGGTTGGCACTAAAAATACCAAAGTGTCGATCATCTCTTAGTCGGCCATAATTCGTGCCATGATAGGCAATTCGATCATATCTAAACCGATTCCAATTTGTATACCCACCACCATAGAATGGTGATGGGGGTATAATAATTTTGTCATTCCGCTTGAAACACATCGAAATATCAATTTCCGACTAAATAAAGTATATATATTCTTGATCAGGGAGAAATTCTAAGACGATATAAGCATGTCTGTCTGTCTGTCTGTTGTAATCACGCTACAGCCTTCAATAATGGTGCTATCGTCCTGAAATTTGGTACAGATTCGTTTTTTGTTTGCAGGCAGGTCAAGTTCGAAGAACGGTCCAAATTTTCATACAGTCCCCATCAGAGTATGAAGCCGACCCATTTTTGTCGGCGGCGGCTGACACTAATTTTTTGCCTCCGGCGGCGGCGGCTTGACGGCTAAGCCAATATAAATTTGTCTATTCGGCGGCGGACAATTATCCATTATAACATCAATTTGAAGTTATCCGAATGGTAGTGAGATTAGTTGTACAACCAATCTTACAATCGCATTTACATTTCATTTAAATTTTCTGAGCTAATTTTTTGCAAAATTATTATAACAACTTGATACTGACTTATTTTGGGTGGAAAGTTAAACATTTTGACAAAAAATGCAAAAATTTTTAATAAATTTTTCTGATTTAAATCAATATTTATGATTAATTGGCGGCTAATTTTGAGTCGAGATGAGTCGACATATTCGGCGGCGGCTTCGACTGGAAAAAACTGGTCGGCGGCGGCTAAAATTGGCGGCGCGACTCGGCGGCTTCATTCTCTGGTCCCCATATAAACCGACATTCCGATTTGGGGTCTTGGGCTTATAAAAACCGTAGTTTTTATCCAATTTGCCTGAAATTGGAAATCTAGAGGTATTTTAGGACCATAAAAGGGTGTGCCGAAAATGGTGCCTATCGGTCCATCTTTTGATATAGCCCCCATATAGACCGATCTCCCGATTTTACTTCTTGGGCTTCAAGAAACTGTATTTAGTTTCCGATTTGCCTGAAATTTAAAATCTAGAGGTATTCGAGGACCATAAAATGGTGTGCCGAAAATGGTGTGTATCGGTCCATGTTTCGATATAGTCCCCATATAAACCGATCTCCCGATTTTACTTCTTGGGCTTCTAGAAACTGTATTTACTATCGGATTTGCCTGAAATGGAAAACCTAGAGGTATTTTATTACCACAAAGAGGTGTGTCAAAAATGGGGTGTATTGGTCCATGTTTTGGTATAGCCCCCATATAGACCGATCTCCAGATTCTACTCCTTGGGCTTCTAGAAACTGTATTTACTATTCGATTTGCCTGAAATTGAAAATCTAGAGGTATTATATTACCACAAAAGGTGTGTTAAAAATGGGGTGTATCGGCCCATGTTTTGGTATAGCCCCCATACAGACCGATCTCCCGATTTTAGTTCTTGGGCTTCCAGAAACTGTATTTACTATCCGATTTGCCTGAAATTGAAAATCTAGAGGTATTATATTACCACAAAAGGTGTGTTAGAAATGGGGTGTATCGGCCCATGTTTTGGTATAGCCCCCATACAGACCGATCTCCCGATTTTAGTTCTTGGGCTTCTGGAAATCGTATTATCAATCCGATTTACCTGAAATTTGAAATCTAGAGGTATTTTAGTACCAAAAATTGATGCGAGGTATTCTAGTACCAAAAATTGGAGCGAAAACGACGCATATTGGTCCATTTTTGGTATATCCCCCATATAGACCGATCTCCCGATTTTAATTCGTGGGCGTCTAGAAACTGTATTAACTATCCCATTTGCCGAAAATTGAAAATCTTGAGATATTTTGGGACTACAAATAGGTGCGTCGCAAATGGGGCGTATCGGTCCATCTTTTGATATAGCCCCCATATAGACCGATCTCCCGATTTTACTTCTTGGGCTTCAAGAAACTGTATTTACTTTCCGATTTGCCTGAAATTTGAAATCGAGAGGTATTCGAGGACCATAAAATGGTGTGCCGAAAATGGTGCGTATCGGTCCATGTTTCGATATAGTCCAAATATAAACCGATCTCCCGATTTTACTTCTTGGGCTTCTAGAAACTGTATTTACTATCCGATTTGCCTGAAATTGAAAATCTAGAGGTATTTTATTACCACAAAAAGGTGTGTTAAAAATGGGGTGTATCGGCCCATGTTTTGGTATAGCCCCCATACAGACCGATCTCCCGATTTTAGTTCTTGGGCTTCCAGAAACTGTATTTACTATCCGATTTGCCTGAAATTGAAAATCTAGAGGTATTATATTACCACAAAAGGTGTGTTAAAAATGGGGTGTATCGGCCCATGTTTTGGTATAGCCCCCATACAGACCGATCTCCCGATTTTAGTTCTTGGGCTTCTGGAAATCGTATTATCAATCCAATTTACCTGAAATTTTAAATCTAGAGGTATTTTAGTACCAAAAATTGATGCGAGGTATTCTAGTACCAAAAATTGGAGCGAAAACGACGCATATTGGTCCATCTTTTGGTATAGCCCCCATATAGACCGATCTCCCGATTTTAATTCGTGGGCGTCTAGAAACTGTATTAACTATTCCATTTGCCTAAAATTGAAAATCTTGAGATATTTTGGGACTACAAATAGGTGCGTCGCAAATGGGGCGTATCGGCCGATGTTTTGGTGTAGCCCCCATATAGACCAATCTCCCGACTTTACATCCGTAGTTTTTATCCAATTTGCCTGAAATTGGAATTCTACAGGTATTTTAGGACCATCAAAAGATATCCCCAACATGGTGCTTATTGGTCCATGTTTGGGTATAGACCCCATATAGAATGATCTCTCGACTATACTTTTTGGGCTTCTAGAATTCGTAGTTTTTACCCAATTTGTCTGGAATTGGAATTCTAGAGGTATTTGAGGACCATTAAGAGGTGTGTCGAAAATGGTGCGTATTGGCCCATGTTTTGTTATAGCCTCCATATAGACCAAACAGGTTGGCTCATAAGTCCCCGGTCAGACACAAAGATGGCGTCGCTAGTATTAAATGCATATTATTTTTATATAGTACCAACCTTCAAATGATTCGTGTCAATATTTGACGTCTGTGAGTCAATTAGTTTGTGAGATAGAGCGTCTTTTCTGAAGCAACTTTTGTTATTGTGAAAAAAATGGAAAAAAGGAATTTCGTGTTTTGATAAAATACTGTTTTCTGAAGGGAAAAATACGGTGGAAGCAAAAACTTGGCTTGATAATGAGTTTCCGTATTCTGCCCCAGGGAAATCAACAATAATTGATTGGTATGCAAAATTCAAGCGTGGTGAAATGAGCACGGAGGACGGTGAACTCAGTGGACGCCCGAAAGAGGTGGTTACCGACGAAAACATCAAAAAAAATTCACAAAATGATTTTGAATGACCGTAAAATGAAGTTGATCGAGATAGCTGAGGCCTTAAAGATATCAAAGCAACGTGTTGGTCATATCATTAATCAATATTTGGATATGCGGAAGCTCTGTGCAAAATGGCAGCCGCGCGAGCTCACATTTGACCAAAAACAACAAGGTGTTGATAATTCTGAGTGGTGTTTGCAGCTCGTAATACACCCGAGTTTTTCCGTCGAAATGTGACAATGGATGAAACATGGCTCCATCACTACACTCATGAGTCCAATCGACAGCCGGCTGAGTGGACAGCGACCGGTGAACCGTCTCCGAAGCGTGGAAAGACTCAAAAGTCTGCTGGCAAAGTAATGGCCTCTGTTTTTTTGGGATGCGCATGGAATTTTTTTTTTATCGATTATCTTGAGAAGGCAAAAACCATCAACAGTGGCTATTATATGGCGTTATTGGAGCGTTTGAATGTCGAAATCGCGGCAAAACGGCCCCATATGAAGAAGACAAAAGTGTTGTTCCACCAAGACAACGCACCGTGCCACAAGTCATTGAGAGCGATGGCAAAAATTCATGAATTGGGCTTCGAATTGCTTCCCCACCCACCGTATTCTACAGATCTGGCCCCCAGCGACTTTTTCTTGTTCTCAGACCTCAAAAGGATGCTCGCAGGGAAAAAAATTGCCTGCAATGAAGAGGTGATCGCCGAAACTGAGGCCTATTTTGAGGCAAAACCGAAGGAGTACTACCAAAATGGTATCAAAAAATTGGAAGGTCGTTATAATCGTTGAATAATAAAAACGAATTTGGACAAAAAAATGTGTTTTTCTTTGTTAGACCGGGGACTTATCAGCCAACCTGTTTCGTCCCAAATTTATTTCTTGGGCTGCTAGAATATGTAGTTTTTATCCACTTTGCCTGAAATTGGAAACCTAAAGGTATGTTAGGACCACTAATATGTCAACCGAATATGGTGTGTATCGAGCCATGTTTTGGTATAGGCCCGATCTTCCGATTTACCTCATTGGGCTTCTAGAAACCGTAGTTTTCATCCGATTTGCCCGAAAATGTATCTTAGACCCTCACAAATTTGTCTCGCATTTATTTTTACCGGTCCATTTGATAAGGCAACGATATAGACCGATTTCACATCTTGAGGGTATAGCAGGGGCACTCCAGAATCTGACCTAGTCTTCATAGGTAGAATCTTTAAATTTATCTTCGGGAAGCGTACTGGTTGAACTTATCTGCTTGGGAGAATATCTGTCATAAACCCCCTGAAATTCTATATATTATCAAGTACCCGCCACGACTAAGCGTTTTCAAAGTAAACTATTATATTTGATTCATGGTGGTGGGTATTTAAGAGTCGGCCCGGCCGAACTTACTACTGTATATACTTGTTAATATTATTTTTGACATTTTTGTATGTTTAACACCACATAATGATGTAGGACACACAAAATTCGGAGTTCATAAGCTAATCTAAGGGCGAGAATTAAAAATTTATTTAAAGAGTTAACATTTAGTTTGAAATCTTTTTGCAAATAAAACAAGTAAGGAAAGTCTAAAGTCGGACGGGGCCGACTATATTATACCCTGCACCACTTTGTAGATCTAAATTTTCGATACCATATCATATCCGTCAAATGTGTTGGGGGCTATATATAAAGGTTTGTCCCAAATACATACATTTAAATATCACTCGATCTGAACAGCATTTGATAGACTTCTACAAAATCTATAGACTCAAAATTTAAGTCGTCTAATGCACTTGGGTGGAACACAATGTTAGTAAAAAACAAGTAAGGAAAGTCTAAAGTCGGGCGGGGCCGACTATATTATACCCTGCACCACTTTGTAGATCTAAATTTTCGATACCATATCACATCTGTCAAATGTGTTGGGTGCTATATATAAAGGTTTGTCCCAAATACATACATTCTACTAATTCTAATTCAACTCCCTGTGCAAAATTTCAACTAAATCGGAGTTAAAAATTGGCCTCTGTGGTCATATGAATATACATCGGGCGAAAGCTATATATGGGAGCTATATCTAAATCTGAACCGAATTCAACCAAATTTGGCACGCATAGCTACAATGCTAATTCTACTCCCTATGCAAAATTTCAACTAAATCGGAGTTAAAAATTGGCCTCTGTGGTCATATGAATGTAAATCGGGCGAAAGCTATATATGGGAGCTATATCTAAATCTGAACCGAATTCAACCAAATTTGGCACGCATAGCTACAATGCTAATTCTACTCCCTGTGCAAAATTTCAACTAAATCGGAGCAAAAAATTGGCCTCTGTGGGCAAATGAGTGTAAATCGGCCGAAAGCTATATATGGGAGCTATATCTAAATCTGAACCGATTTGGCTGATATTTTGCAAGTTTTTCGAGACTCATAAAATATTCGGATGTACGGAATTTTAGAAAGATCGGTTGATATACACGCCAATTATGACCAGATCGGTGAAAAATATATATGGCAGCTATATCTAAATCTGAACCGATTTTTTCCAAAATCAATAGGGATCGTCTTTGAGCCGAAACAGGACCCTATACCAAATTATAGGACAATCGGACTAAAACTGCGAGCTGTACTTTGCACACAAAAATACATCAACAGACAGACAGACAGACAGACGGACATCGCTAAATCGACTCAGAATTTAATTCTAAGACGATCGGTATACTAAACGATGGGTCTCAGACTTTTCCTTCTTGGCGTTACATACAAATGCACAAACTTATTATACCCTGTACCACAGTAGTGGTGAAGGGTATAAAAATTACATCTTTACGGAAGCAAATTTAAGTTTTATCGATATATAATATATACAGTTTGTGGATTTTTTTTATTACCAAAAAAAAAAACAATTACATTGTAATTTTCACCCTCCTTCTTTTCTTGTATTATATTAATAAGCCATTTGCGTTTCGAACTCCCTAGAGTGCAGCGTGCTTGCGAATCATATGCACTCTAACACATCCTTTCGGTATCCATCCCTTGGCTTACTTGAAAACTTTGGTTTACAACAAAAACAAAATGTATGTCAAACTATAAAGTAGAAAGTTCTGATAAGAGTGCATGAGGAGATTAGAAAAATCTACAAAGCAAAATTGTTTATAAACTGAAAAACAATTCCACATCCTCCACTTGCACCCCGCCACCACCACCACTCATCACCATTAAGGATCGCAGCCGTAAACAAAAGTCGTTCCTGCAGCACAAGCAGAAGTGTTGCAAAAGGTCACTTTTATGCAAATTGAAATCCAGATACTTTCATCACTTCAGTTTGTTGGAAAAGAAAATAGGGTGAAAAAAGGAATTTGGATAAAAAAATGTGAGCTTAATGAAAAAAAAAAACGAAAAGAAAAAATGCACAACTTAATTAAAAATAAAACGAGAATTAACTCCATTAATCTGGAATACACCGGCATGCAATGTATTTTTTTTTTTTTTTTTGGTATGAAGAATAAATTAATTTTTTTAATTTAAAATTTTCGTGAAGCCATTAACTTTAGTGCTTAATCAATAACGGCGGAAATTTAGTATAAATTACTGTTCATATCAGTTAAGCAATGGTATGAAGAAATACGAATTAATAAAATTATTACCAACTATGGGGAACCGCCTATTTATGAGTGGATGTATTTAGTCCACACACAGGTAAGCACAGGCTAACATCGGATAGGGCCGACCTGCATCATTTATAGTCCACCATTTTCGATACCATCTGAAGTCTTTCAAATTTGTTGGGAGATATACAGGGTGGCTGATGTTTAATACAGCAAATACTTAAATGTCGGAAATAATATCAAATTTAAGAATTAATTTAGATTTATTTGAATTGGCTACCATTGGCACGAAGTACGTCCGAAAGTAGCTCTGCGGTGTTTTCGCCCATTCTTGGCGAAGCACTATCTTGCGAAGATCGACACTTTTGATATTTTGCAGTGCCATCCTTACTCTCCGAACTGCCTTAGGAGTAAAAGTCCAACGGATTGAGGTCCGCAAGTTTCTGTGGCCATTGTGTGGTAGAAATTAAGCAGGAACCTCCATTTTCCGTCATTCTTGGTTAAAGCCATGTTCAAATATCCTTGGTTTGTGTAAGGAATGTTTGTCTATACAGGGATTCAAAATTGTCTACGAAATTTTCCTGATAATATTCTACATTTATTTTCACCCCACGGTCGATGAATATGAGCAGGCAGCACAAGTACAATTGACTGTGCATCAGTTTTAGCTTGGTGTCTTTAGCAAGTGAACGCGATCATTAAGTTTATTCACAATCTGATCAATTTGGAATGGTTTCTCATAGGAAACAAGTATATACGGCTGTAAGTTCGAATCTTATGTATGTATGTCTGGAGGCCGAATCTTATGTACCCTCCACCGTGGATTTCGTAGAAACTTATACTAAAGACGGTCATCCACAATTAAATTACTTGGGTTGCGGCCACCACCACCACCACCACCATAGAATGGTGACGAGGGTATAATAAGTTTGTCATTCCGTTTGTAACACATCGAAATATCGATTTCCGACTATATAAAGTATATATATTCTTGATCAGGGAGAAATTCTAAGACGATATAACGATGTCCGTCTGTCTGTCTGTCTGTCTGTCTGTTGTAATCACGCTACAGTCTTCAATAATGAAGCAATCGTTCTGAAATTTTGCACAAACTCATCTTTTGTCTGCAGGCAGGTCAAGTTCGAAGATGGGCTATATCGGTCCAGGTTTTGATATAGTCCCCATATAAACCGACCTCCCGATTTGGAGTCTTGGGCTTATAGAAATCGTAGTTTTTATCCAATTTGCCTGAAATTGGAAATCTAGAGGTATTGTAGGACCACAAATACGTGTGCCAAAAATTGTGAGTATCGATCCATATTTTGGTATAGCCCCCATATAGACCGATATCCCGATTTTACTTCTTGGGCTTATAGAAATCGTAGTTTTTATCCAATTTGCCTGAAATTTAAAATCTAGAGGTATTTTATGACCATAAAGAAGTGTGCCAAAAATGGTGAGTATCGCTCCATATTTTGGTATAGCCCCCATATAGACCGATCTCCCGATTTTACTTCTTGGGCTTATAGAAACCGCAGTTTTTATCCAATTTGCCTGAAATTTGAAATCTAGAGGTATTTTATGACCATAAAGAGGTGTGCCAAAAATGGTGAGTATCGGTCCATGTTTTGGTATAGCCCCCATATAGACCGATCTCCCGATTTTACTTCTTGGGCTTATATAAACCGCAGTTTTTATTCAATTTATCTGAAATTGGAAATCTAGAGGTATTGTAAGACCACAAATGCGTGTGCCAAAAATTGTGAGTATCGATCCATATTTTGGTATAGCCCCCATATAGACCGATCTCCCGATTTTACTTCTTGGGCTTATAGAAACCGCAGTTTTTATCCAATTTGCCTGAAATTTGAAATCTAGAGGTATTTTATGACCATAAAGAGGTGTGCCAAAAATGGTGAGTATCGGTCCATGTTTTGGTATAGCCCCCATATAGACCGATCTCCCGATTTTACTTCTTGGGCTTATATAAACCGCAGTTTTTATTCAATTTATCTGAAATTGGAAATCTAGAGGTATTGTAAGACCACAAATGCGTGTGCCAAAAATTGTGAGTATCGATCCATATTTTGGTATAGCCCCCATATAGACCGATCTCCCGATTTTACTTCTTGGGCTTATAGAAACCGCAGTTTTTATCCAATTTATCTGAATTTGGAAATCAAAAGGTACTTTAGAACCGTAAAGAGGTGTGCCAAAAATGGTGAGCATCGGTCCATGTTTTGGTATGGTGCCCATATAAACCGACCTCCCGATTTGGGGTCTTGGGCTTATAGAAACCGTAGTTTTTATCCAATTTGCCTGAAATTGGAAATCTAGATGTATTTTAGGACCATAAATAGGTGTGCCGAAAATGATGAGTATCGGTCCATATTTTGGTATAGCCCCCATATTGACCGATTTCCCGATTTTACTTCTTGGGCTTCTAGAATCCAAAGTTTTTATCCATTTTGCCTGAAATTGGAAATCTAGAGGTATTTTCGGGCCATAAAGAGGTGTGCCGAAAACGGTGAGTATAGCCCCCATAAGAACGATTTCCAGATTTAACTCCTTGGGTTTCTAGAAACCGTAGTTTTTATCTGATTTGCCTGAAATTCTAAATATTCTGGTATTTGAGGCTCAGAAAAACGTGTATCGGATTAAGTTTTTATCGGTCCATTTGGTAATGCCTCCATAAAGACCGACTTCACTTCTTGAGGGTGTAGAAGGCCAACTGATCATGAAAATTGCTTGAAACTCAATGTAAAATTTCCAAATTTTACTTCCCGGGGGAAAATCTACAGATTTAAGATTTCAAATCAACACGTTATTTTATAATTTTCTTGCACACTTACAAGAGATCTTAATAATTCCTCTAAAACTCAAACAAAAATTGTTTTTATAAATCCAGAACCTGATA
The DNA here is from genome assembly GCF_050003625.1 of Haematobia irritans. Lineage (NCBI taxonomy): Eukaryota > Metazoa > Arthropoda > Insecta > Diptera > Muscidae > Haematobia > Haematobia irritans. Next base: position 170,693,694 of record NC_134397.1, on the reverse strand, counting down.
TAGCCCTCATAGGTGAAATCTTTAAATTTATCTTCCGGAAGTGTCCTCAAGCCCTCCTGAAATTTCACAGGAAACCCTAATATTTGGTTCATGGTGGTGGGTATTTAAGATTCGGCCCGGCCGAACTTACTGCTGTATATACTTGTTTTGTCAACGTTTCCGTTTCATTTTGCCACCGCCCGTTCACGATTGCGGAACGCAATTTTTTCTATTAGTGTATATATTCAGTTCTTGACCGGTAAATATAGGGAAGAAATAATTACGAACCGATATGAACTTTTGTGCGGTAATTATAGAGTGGTAATTATAGAGCCAAAATTGAAATATGGGTGAAATACGAGTCTACCAAAAATGGCAGATTTTTTACTGTTTGGTAAATTGGTAGAATTCTTGATGTTTTAAAAGATTTTGCAAAATATTCCTCTCCAACTATGAAATGCTTCATAAATTTTCTATAGAAATAAGAATGTGACAAAATTTTCTACAGCAATTAAATTCTGACAAAATTTTCTATAGAAACAAATTTTTGACAAAATTTTGTATAGAAATTATATTTTGATAAAATTTCCTAAAGACATAAAATGTTGACAAAATTTTCTATAGAAATATAAAATTTTGAAAAAATTTTCTATGGCAATAAAATTTTGGTAGATTATTTTTGGCTCGAGTGGCAATCGCGATTTTTCCGTGACTAGGGATCGGTTTATTTGGGGGCTATATATAATATTGATCGATACGGACCAATTTTGGCATGGTTGTTATCGGCCATACACTAGCGAAATTTACCAAATTTCAACCGGATCGGATGAATTTTGCTCCTTCAAGAGGATCCGGAGGGATCCTGTATTATAAATTAGTGCATATGTTTGCAACACCCAGAAGGAGACGAGAAAGACACATGATGTCTTTGGCAAAAATGCTCAGGGTGGGCTCCTGAGTCGATATAGCCATGTCCGGACAGACGGACGTCCGTGAACACATTTTTGTAATCGCAGTTTTAGTCCAATCGACTTCAAATTTGGCACAAGTATGTGTCTTGGCTCAGAATAGAACCATATTGATTTTGGAAGAAATCGGTTCAGATTTAGATATAGCTCCCATATATATCGTTCGCCCGATTTACACTCATATTACCACAGTGGCCAATGTTTTGCTCCGATTTAATTGAAATTTTGCACAGGGAGTAGAATTAGCATTGTAGCTATGCGTGCCAAATTTTATTGAAATCGGTTCAGATTTAGATATAGCTCCCATATATATCGTTCGCCCGATTTACACTCATATTACCACAGTGGCCAATCTTTTACTCCGATTTAATTGAAATTTTGCACAGGGAGTAGAATTAGCATTGTAGCTATGCGTGTAAAATTTTGTTGAAATCGGTTCCGATTTAGATATAGCTCCCATATATAGCTTTCGCCCGATTTACACTCATATGACCACAGAGGCCAATTTTTTGCTCCGATCTAGTTGAAATTTTGCACAGGGAGTAGAATTAGCATTGTAGCTCTGTGTGCCAAATTTGGTGGAAATCAGTTCAGATTTAGATATAGCTCCCATATATAGCTTTTGTCCGATTTACACTCATATGACCGCAGTGGCCAATCGTTTACTCCGATTTAATTGAAATTTTCAACAGGGAGTAGAATTAGCATTGTAGGTATGCGTGCCAAATTTGGTTGAAATCGGTTCAGATTTCGAGGCCAATTTTTAACTCCGATTTAGTTGAAATTTTGCACAGGGAGTAGAATTAGCGTTGTAACTATGCGTGCCAAATTTGGTTGAAATCGGTTTAGATTTAGATATATCTCCCATATCTATATTTCGAGCGATTTACACTCATATGACCACAGAGCCCAATTTTTTGCTCCGATTTAGTTGAAATTTTGCACAGGGAGTAGAATTAGCATTGTAGCTATGCGTACCAAATTTGGTTGAAATCGGTTCAGATTTAGATATAGTTCCCATATATAGCTTTCGCCCGATTTACACTCATATGACCACAGAGGCCAATTTTTAAAATTTTGCACAGGGAGTAGAATTAGCATTGTAGCTATGCGTGCCAAATTTCGGTTCAGATTTCGATATAGCTCCCATATATATGTTTTTCTGATTTCGACAAAAATGGCCAAAATAACAAAATTTTCCTTGTAAAATCGCCACTGCTTAGTCGAAAGGTTGTGAAAATGACGCTAAGTTTCCTAAACTCCTAATACATATATATCGAGCGATAAATCATAAATAAACTTTTGCGAAGTTTCCTTAAAATTGCTTCAGATTTTTTTACTAACATTGTGTTCCACCCTAGTGCATTAGCCGACTTAAATTTTGAGTCTATAGAATTCTATCAAATTCTGACCAGATCGAGTGATATTTAAATGTATGTATTTGGGACAAACCTTTATATATAGCCCCCAACACATTTGACGGATGTGATATGGTGTCGAAAATTTAGATCTACAAAGTGGTGCAGGGTATAATATAATCGGCCCCGCCCGACTTTAGACTTTCCTTACTTGTTTTTATTATGTATTTTATGAATTTAAATGAATTTTATCATCTACATATTAATGAATTGCATTTTGAATTAATGTATTATGAATCACAGTGTACTTTTCTACCTATTGACTAGTTTTGAATTATTTTGAATTACTTTCAGTAAAAGTTTACTAAATAATCGATAAAATCTATTGTGAATATTTCCTAATTAAATTTTGTACATTAAGCTATCATCGGTTTAAGACGCTTTCTGTTTTAATTACTTTCCCTCCAACTTTCAAACGGTGAGCATCTTTTCTCAATTTGCAGTAACTCTCTTTAACTCAACCGAATCACGCTCGTACAGGCCACTTATATTCTACAGGGGTATTTCACAACAACAACAACAGTCTAAGTTGCCCCAACTTAGACCGTTAGACTTTGCAATTCCCCCCACACCTCTTCAAATTATTTAATTATCCGCTTCTTTGGGTCGGAAGCAATATCAGAATGGCAAACTTTTTGGAACCTTTTTCTGCGGGCATGCTTTTTTGTGTATTTTGGAAATTTATCGTGTAGCACGTGTAGCCACAAAATTTTTTTTCTGATTCAATCACGAAATTAATTGATCCAATTAATTTTTTAATTAGAAATGTCTTCAATCACAGAAATGGAAGTACTAACTAAAAAATTAATTGAAGGTCAACTAAAAAGTTAATTGATCCAATTAAAAAATTAATTAATACTATAATTTTTTTGTTTGATTTTGTTTCAATTTAAAAATTCGTTGAATTAAATTTTTAATTGAATATTTTTTTAAACTCAATTAAAATTTTAATTGCAAAAATTTTATTGTATTTTTTTTCTGTGTAGACGAAAAGTTTAATATTCCTATAAAACTAAAACAAAAAGGTTTCCTATAAATCCAGAATTTCATGTAGTTCAATTTATATTCCAGGAAGCGTGCCATTTCTTGAGGTAGTATGTATTCACCAAAAATTCTATATATTTTAGAGTAACTCGCTACAACAAGGGGTTTCCAAAGGAAACTATTATATTTAATCGATTGTATGAGATATTTAAGATTTCAGTCGGCCTAACTTAGGGTCCTATATACTTGTTTGTTCTCTGACACAAAATGTATATACAATATATTTGTCAAATTCAAGATTTAAATAAAAATATATTTACAATATTCATCTTGGCTACATTCCATAGCTATGTACGAGTAGTAGTAGAAATTCTAGAATAATAAATAAAATGAGCTCAATGGCATATTTTTCGTTGGAGTTTTTTTCTGTTTTTTCTTTAAGAAGAAGATAAAATCATAGGCTGGAACATGTTTCCCTCATAAGTTTGGCGGCGGTTGTTGAAACTCAATTGCTGTAACATTCGTTCATTTCAAATTTGAATGAAAAAATCCACTGACAATCCTGTTGAAGTGCAAAAGATAATGGCATCATTTTTGGCAGATATTCAAACTCATCAAATGTACAAATACAGGAGACAGTCATGTGGAAATAATACGGCTATATACACATACACAAATCATTTACATATACATAGAACATATGTACAATTGGGCATGTGCATACACATGATATGTGATATTGAGTCTTTGACTGAAACGATACTAACGAGTTGATATATGAGTCTTTCAATGGGAAAATGGCTACAAGTTTACCTCGGTAATCAGTTCCAATGCAATTTCCAATGAAGCGAAATCTTGACGGCTTGAATATTTTCAACGATTAATTTTAAAATTTGGTTTTGGCATTTTTTAAAACTTCCAAAATAGGCTGCATAAAGAAAAAATGTTTCATTGGATTAAACGATTTTGTCCAATGTGACAAAATCTTCTATAGAAATAAAATTTTCACAAAATTTTCTATAGAAATAAAACGTTGACATAATTTCCTATAGAAATAAAATTTTGACAAAATTTTCTATAAAAATAAAATTTTGACAAAATTTTCCATAGAAATAAAATTTTGACAAAATTTTCCATGGAAATAAAATTTTGACAAAATTTTTATAAAAATAAAATTTTGACAAAACTCTCTGTATAAAATTTTGATAGAATTTTCTATAGAAATCTATAGATAATAACAGAAATAAAATTTTGACAAAATTTTCTATAGAAATAAAATTTTGACAAAATTTTCTATAGAAATAAAATTTTGACAAAATTTTCTATAGAAGTAAAATATTGACAAAATTTCCTATAGATAAAACATTTTGATAAAATTTCCTATAGATATAACATTTTAACGAATTTTCCTATAGAAATAAAATATTGAAAAAATTTCCTATAGAAATAAAATTTTCTATAGAAATAAAATTTTGACAAAATTTTCTTTAAAAATAAAATTTTGACAAAATTATTTATAGAATTAAAATTTTGACAAAATTTTCTATAGAAATAAAATTTTGACAAAATTTTCTATAGAAATAAAATATTGACACAATTTCCTATATAAAACATTTTGATAAAATTTCCTATAGATATAACATTTTAACAAAATTTCCTATAGAAATAAAATATTGAAATTAAAATATTTTAGAAATTAAATTTTTACAAAATTTTCTATAGAAACAAAATTTTGACAAACTTTTCTATAGAAATAAAATTTTGACAAAAATCTCTGTATACAATTTTGATAGAATTTCCTATAGAAATAAAATTTTGACAAAATTTTCTATAGAAATAAAATTTTGAAAAATTTTCTATAGAAATAAAATCTTGACAAAATTTCCTATAGATAAAACATTTTGATAAAATTTCCTATAGATATAACATTTTAACAAAATTTCCTATAGAAATAAAATATTGAAAAAATTTCCTATAGAAATAAAATTTTGATAAAATTTTCATAAAATTTTCTATAGAAATAAAATTTTGACAAAATTTTCTTTAGAAATAAAATTTTGACAAAACTTTCTATAGAAATAAAATTTTGACAAAATTTTCTATAGAAATAAAATTTTGACAAAATTTTCTATAATAATAAAATTTTGATAAAAATTTCTATAGAAATAAAATTTTGAGAAAATTTTCTATAGCAATAAAATTTTGAGAAATTTTTCTATCGAAATAAAATTTTGACAAATTTTTTTTATAGAAATAAAATTTTGACAAAATTATTTATAGAAATAAAATTTTGAAAAAATTGTTTATAGAAATAAAATTTTGCCATAATTTTCTATAGAAATAAAACTTTGACAAAAATTTTCTATAAAAATAATATTTGAACTAAATTTTCTATAGAAATAACATTTGACAAAAATTTTCTATAGCAATAAAATTTTGGGAAACATTTTCTTTAGCAATTAAATTTTGGGGAAATTTTTCTATGGAACTAAATTTTGACAAAATTTTCTATAGAAATAAAATTTTGACAAATTTTTTTATAGAAATAAAATTTTGACAAAATTATTTATAGAAATAAAATTTTGACAAAATTATTTATAGAAATAAAATTTTGAAAAAATTATTTATTGAAATACAAGTTTGCCAAAATTTTCTATAGAAATAAAACTTTGACAAAAATTTTCTACAAAAATAATATTTTAACTTAATTTTCTATAGAAATAACATTTGACAAAAATTTTCTATAGCAATAAAATTTTGGGAAACATTTTCTTTAGCAATTAAATTTTGGGGAAAATTTTCTATGGAACTAAATTTTGACAAAATTTTCTATAGAAATAAAATTTTGAAAAAATTTTCTATAAAAATAAAATGTTGACAAAATCTTCTATAGAAATAAAATATCGACAAAATTGTCTATAGAAATAAAATTTTGACAAAAATTCTCTGTACTCGTAGAAATAAAATTTTGATAAAAATTTCTATAGAAATAAAATTTTGACAAAATTTGCTGTAGAAAGAAAACTTTGACAAAATTTTTTATAGAAATAAAATGTTGACAAAATTATTTATAGAAATAACTTTTGACAAAATTTTCTATAAAAATAAAATTTTGACAAAAATTTTCTATAGCAATGACATTTTTGGAAACATTTTCTATAGCAATAAAATTTTGGGAATATTACCTGTGGAACTAAATTTTGAAATACCATTTTCTATATTTCTATCAAACTAAAATTTTGACAAAATTTTCTATGAAATAAAATTTTATTTGTTGTAAAATTTTGACAAAAATTCTCTGTACTCGTAGAAATAAAATTTTAACAAAATTTTCTATAGAAATAAGATTTTGACAAAAATTTTCTATAGCAATAAAATTTTAGGAAACATTTTCTTTAACAATAAAAGTTTGGAAAAATTTCCAATGGAACTAAATTGTGACAAAATTTTTTATAGAAATAAGATTTTCTATAGAAATAAAATTTTGATAAAATTTTCTATAAAAGTAAAATTTTGACAAAATTTTCTATAGAAATAAAATATCGACAAAATTGTGTATAGAAATAAATATTTGACAAAAATTATCTGTACTCGTAGAAATAAAATTTTGATAAAATGTTCTATAGAAACAAAATTTTGATAAAAATTTCTATAGAAATAAAATTTTGACAAAATTTTCTATAGAAAGAAAATTTTGACAAAAATTTTTATAGAAATCAAATTTTGACAAAATTATTTATTGAAATAAAATTTTGACAGCATTTTCTATAAAAATAAAATTTTGATAAAAATTTTCTATAGCAATAAAATTTTGGGAAACATTTTCTATAGCAATACAATTTTGGGAAACATTTTCTATAGCAATAAAATTTTGGGAAAATTTTCTATGGAACTAAATTTTGAAATACCATTTTCTATGGAAATAAAATTTTGACAAAATTTTCTATGAAATAAAATTTTAACAAAATTTTCTATGAAATAAAATTTTATTTGTTGTTTTAATCTCAGCTTTAAAACCATTGCGTTGACTAAACTACAAGAGTAGCTTAACCAACAGAGGAAAATAATGTTTGTCAAATTTATTTGGGCACGTTTCGGAATTACCACATTCCTCATCAGCATCCTCTACTTGCAGCAAAACTATCAACCAATTATCAGAATAAATTCAGGCAGTTCACTAAACCCAAAGGAAACCGCACTTGAACTTTCCGAAAATTCCGAAACGTGCGTCCATTCAAGCATCTTGCAGTCTATAGGGCTTTGCCCAAATAAATTTGACAAACATTTCTTTTCCTCTGTTGGTTAAGCTACTCTTGTAGTTTAGTCAACGCAATGGTTTTAAAGCTGAGATCAAAACAACGAATATGAAATTAAATTTTGATAAAAATTTTCTATAGAATTACCATTTCGACAAAATTTTCTATGAAATTAAATTTTGACAAAATTTACTATAGAAATAAAATTCTGACAAAATTTACTATAGCAATAAAATTTTGACAAAATTTTCTTTAGAAATAGAATTTTGACAAAATTTTATATAGAAATAAAATTTTGACAAAATATTATATAGGAATAAAATTTTGATAAAATTTTATATAGAAATAAAATTTTGACAAAATTTTCTATAGAAATAAAATTTTGAAAAAATTTTCTTTAGAAATAAAATTTTGACAAAATTTTCTATAGAAATAAAATTTTGACAAAATTTTCTATGGAAATAAAATTTTGACAAAATTTACTATAAAAACAAAATTTTGACAAAAATTTGCTGTCTTACTGTCAAAATCTCCCTGTTCCTCAAGGGATAGTTATAAACTCAAATAAATTGTCGTTATTAGGAATAATAAATAAACTTGTAAAATAAAAAAAAAAAAAACAATTTAAAAATAATTTCTTTAGACGAAAAATATTATCGATTTTAACTTAGATACGTAAATTTTGCAATTCTTATCCTATATTTAATGAAAAAAGATTACGACCTATCTCTTAATTAGGTTGCAAAAACTTTCACTTTAAGTCAATATTTTATTCAGTATATAATAAAAATTTTTAGATATTTTTGTTTAAATGATTTCGAATCCATTTGGATTATAGTAACCACCACAAAAACAAATTCGATACATACACAAATGTGACTGAAGAATAGTAAACTCACTATCTATTCTGAAATCGCTTGAAAACTATGCACCTTTGATATATTACTAGTTTGACCAAAAGTAGTACGAAAAAGAAATGACCCATATGTTCAGGCAAATCCTAGGTAATACAGCTTAACATACCGGAAGCAAATTTCCATGCGGAAGTATCGGTAAAAGGTACACCATCATAAGCTTAAAAAGGTTCATATAACAATTTCCTCTAGACCTTATCTAGCACATGCTAATCTGTACCCCTATAGATGTAGCCAAAGGAAAATAATTCTAGGGCCAAATATTTTTCTTGGCAATAGAAACCGTTTCAATGACACTGGAGCAATTTTGAATATTGTAACTAAGGAGAGGGGAGGGCATTAGGGGAGCCCCATCCCTTGCTAATCTCCCTCTTGCTGTCATCATATTTGTTAGAACATATTTCTAACTATCTGTTTTTGTCCTTTGACTACTACGTTAGTCGTTAGTAGTGCAAAATTCACTGTGGGAAAGAAAAACGGTCCTTTCAATGGGGTTGCTGAAGTGCAGTCATTGCTTGCATTTTGAATGTTGCCACAGTTAAAACTATCTTGGGAGACATAAATATCAAAATACTTACATTTCCCACTTAAATCTACAATGGAGATGCTCCCTGCTGTGTTGAGAGACCTACAGATAGACAGACAACCAGGCAGATATACACACAGCCTGCCAGCCAGGCTGTTATGGATAAAAACAGCCAAATGCCAAAAATGAAGCAAAAATGTGCCAAAATGTATGCAAATATTCAGCGCATAATGAAAACGCTTTCAACTACTAATGCTTATGGAGATGGTCATATGTATGCATCCATTTGATAGAGAACTCGTTGTGGAATTTCAACATAAATTAAATATTCGAGGAATTTTGACCACACCATGTATTAAAGTTGAAGTCATATGCACGAATTTTATTATGTAAACTTCTATATAGACATTGCAGTTCGTAGTTGTTATAATGATGATTTTCTGTATCGAAGCTGCCAGTTTGATTCCTGGGTGATATACCACTTTTGTGATTTCCTTTGTAACGCATCGAAATATTGGTCTAACATCGCATAAAGCATCTATATTCTTCTGACTCGATCTAGCAGTGTCCACCCGTCTATTGAAATCACTCCAAGTTTCGAACCCCACAAGTTATCGGCTTGAAACTTGACACAATTAGTTGGTGTTGTTGTCGGTCGGATGGTAATGTAAATGCACTATATCAAACCACTTTAAGGTATAACCTCGATATAAACTGATCCGCAGGGTTTACTACTAGAACTATTGGAGCAGAAAATTTCATCCGTGATGTTAGTAAATGTCTTCTAACAATAATGCAAAAATTGACCCATATACAATGCTAACATTACTTGCATAGCCCCATATAAAATGATCCCCAGAATTTAAATCCTGCAGAAGTAAATTTGAAATTAAATTTATTTATTTATCGAGTTCAGTTCTACAGCAAGACTAGGTTAGGTTAGGTTAGTTTGTAGAGAGTGACATCAATTTTCTTGAATTGATGCCCACTTAGACCAGTATAGGTCCATTGTGATCCCTCGATGTGACTTTTCAATCTTTCTCCTTCCGATGCGGTCCACTTTGTCGCAGAAACTTCCACCTGCTCGTAGTCTTTGAAAGAAATCTCAGAATAACCAACCAGAGGCCCTGATGAATGCAAGTATGTTCCTTAAGCAGATCAGTGAGAGCCTGAAAGAAAAAGGAGCCCAGTATATTGTTTCTTCTAAAGGATAAAGCTGGGCACTGACACAGGAAGTGGTACGAGTCCTCCGTAACTTCCGGGTCCAGGCACCATCTACAGATATCATCGTCTTTAAGTCCTATTGTTACCATGTGTTTCCTAAGTGTGTTATGTCCTGGGAGCCACCGTGGTGCAATGGTTAGCATGCCCGCCTTGCATACACAAGGTCGTGTGTTCGATTCCTGCTTCGACCGAACACCAAAAAGTTTTGCGTCGGTGGATTATACCACCTTAAGTAATGCTGGTGACATTTCTGAAGGTTTCAAAGCTTCTCTAAGTGGTTTCACTGCAATGTGGAACGCCGTTCGGCCTCGGCTATAAAAAGGAGGTCCCTTGTCATTGAGCTTAACATGGAATCGGGCAGCACTCAGTGATAAGAGAGAAGTTCACCAATGTTGTACCACAATGGACTGAATAGTCTAAGTGAGCCTGATACATCGGGCTGCCACTTAACCTAACCTAACCTAACCTATGTCCTGTTATGATACCAATCAATGGCCGTAATTCCTCTCTGTTCATCGACAACAAAATTTCACAGTTCCTACGTTTCTTTTCATCCCATATCAACTTGGTTTGCTCGCAACCATCCGAAGAGACCAGTATAGGTCCATTGTGATCCCTCGATGTGATTTTTCAATCTTTCTCCTTCCGATGCGGTCCACTTTGTCCCAGAAACTTCCACCTGCTCGTTCTCTTTGAAAGAAATCTCAGAATAACCAACCAGAGGCCCTGATGAATGCAAGTATATTCCTTAAGCTGCACTCCCGCAGATCAGTGAGAGCCTGAAAGAAAAAGGAGCCCAGTATCTTGTTTCTTCTAAAGGATAAAGCTGGGCACTGACACAGAAAGTGGTACGAGTCCTCCGTAACTTCCGGGTCCAGGCACCATCTACAGATATCATCGTCTTTAAGTCCTATTCTTACCATGTGTTTCCCAAGAGTTTTATGTCCTGTTATGATACCAATCAATGGCCGTAATTCCTCTCTGTTCATCGACAACAAAATTTCACAGTTCCTACGTTTCTTTTCATCCCATATCAACTTGGTTTGCTCGCAATCATCCGAAGAGACCCAGCGTCTTCGCCATTGCTCATCATATTTAACCTCTATCCTGTAATGATAAGAAGATAGTTGAGGAAAAACGTCCGCTAGGACGTTGTTCGTTCCACGAGCACCCTCCTTAGCCAGCACATTCGCTTTCTCATTACCTATTATCCCATAATGCCCAGGTACCCAGCACAGAGTTATATTATGCTGTTCAGTGAGAACCTTGAGTTCTCGACGACAGCGGCTGACTACCCTAGACCTTATGTCAGCACTGCACAATGCCTTTATAGCTGCCTGACTGTCGATGAAGAAGCTGATATCGCTTCTGAATAACGGCCTCATCAACAGCGACTCAGCAGCCTTTGTGATCGCAGAAAACTCAGCCTGAAAAATACTGCAATCACTATCCAGCGTGTAAGACTCCTTTATTCCTAGTTCACTACAATAGATTCCGCTGCCTGTTCCTTCCTCCATCTTTGATCCGTCCGTATACATGTTCAGGGTTCCGAAGGGTATCCTCCTGTCTTCCCACCCCTCCATACTTGGTATAATGTATGTCGGTTTCTGATGATAAACAATCTCCGTGGCCATATGGTCCGTCTCTCTATACTGTGGTCCTCATGGCACCTGTCATATAGATGAGTGCAATCTTATTTACCCTATTTATTCTCGATATATGATTTTGGTGTCTCACGATTGTCCACCAAACATGACAGCCATATGTGGCCACAGGTCTTACAACGCGGTATAAAGCCATCCAAAAAGAGAAGGCCTCATTCCCCATCTCTGCCCGACCAATTTTTGACGCGAGTATAGTGCCGCATAGGCCCTCTTAATGCGATCGGCAGTATTCTCCATCCAGTTCAGCTTGTAGTCCAAAATAACTCTTAGGTGCCTCGCTGATTTCGAGAGCGTCAACTTTATGCCCTGGAATTCAGGAGACTTATACCCGATAACCTTTCTCCTCCTGGTGAACAGTACCAACTCCGTCTTACCAGGGTTCGCCCCTAAACCGCATCCATAGAGTCCACTCCGAGAGATACTGCAAAGACTCGCTCAGCACATCCGAAATAGAATCGAGGAATTTTCCCGATAACATTATCACAGTGTCATCCGCGTATGCCACTACCTTCACGCAAAGAAGGAATATGATCACCTCAACTATGTTTCAAGAGCAAAATGTTATTTTTGTATGGTGACCATGTAACATGTTTGTCACTAAAAGGTTATTTTCTCGTAAATATAACCTGCTTGCCGAAATCAGATACATGATTTCCGAGAAAATAACATGGTTGCGAAAACCATGTTACATGGTCACCACCGAAAAATAACATTTTGCTCTTGAAACATGGTTGAGGTGATCATATTCCTTCTCTGCGTGTTGATACCCTTACTTGTCAGCAATACCTCGTTCTTCACCAATAGCCACAGCAAAGGTGTTATAACCCCTCCCTGTGGCAATCTTCTAGTGGTCCTAGACCTCCTTGTGGAGTTCGCTAGCTCGACCACCATGTCCCTGCTTAGCAACATCAACTCGATCCACTTTATAACGAATTTCTCAACATCATTCATCTCTAATACATGTACCACTTTATCAGTTTTCGTATAATTAAAAGCACCTTCAATGTCCAGAAACGCCGCCAATGTATAGTAGCCATATGTCATGGATCTCTCTATGTGGTGCATCACTGAGTGCAGGGCAGATTCTACAGATCTGCCCTTAATATAGGCATGCTGACAGATTGCTAGTTTCCTGTCTAACTGGTTCCTTATATGATCATCTAGTATCCTCTCCATCGTCTTTACTAAGAAGTACGATAAGCTTATTGGTCTAAAATCCTTCACCGTTCCATGTGATATCTTCCCCGCTTTAGGAATGAAGATTACCTTAACCTTCCGCCAAGGCTTTGGTATATATCCAAGACGCAATGAGGCCCTCATCAACTCCACATAGGATTCACCCAAGAGATCGAAAGACTCATTAAGCATACATGAGTATACCCCGTCCAAGTCTGGAGATGTATATGGGCCGAAGCTGTCAATCGCCCATTTAACGATGTCCATGGTAACCAAATCTAATAGGTCCTTCTCAGCTCCTCTGTGGTCCATAGAAACAAGAATATCCGTTGTATCTCTGATCTCACATCCCGGGAAGTGCTTTTCCAATAACAGGTCTATAGTCTCATCAGCTGATTCGGTCCAGCAAGACTAATATGTTATAAATGTAGTACACCGAAAGAATTCTCTTCGTTGATTTGATACGTGTTGTCAATATATAGCATCTATCTCTCTCTGTTAGAGTAAGAGAAATGCGCAAAAAAGGCTTTCGTATTCGAAGGACATAAAATCTTTGTACTCACGACTGTATTGTTTTCAATGTATTATACAAAGGAACAATGATTCTGTTGATTAAGAACTGAATATTGTTTTTAAGAATATCCAAAATCTGCACTTGAATCCAAATCTGCACTTGGTAATTTATTACATACAAACACTTACACATTAGAAAATGTTATTTTTGTATGGAAATCGCGATTTATATCAATTGTAAGAAATAAAGCTTATTTTATTCGAAATACATCGAACTAACTGTTTTTAGATCAAAACTGTGATTATTATTCCATTTGTATACCCTCCATCATAGGATGGGGGTATATTAACTTTGTTATTCCGTTTGTAACACATCGAAATATTGCTCTAAGACCCCATAAAGTATATATATTCTGGGTCGTGGTGAAATTCTGAGTCGATCTAAGCATGTCCGTCCGTCCGTCTATTGAAATCACGCTAACTTCCGAACGAAACAAGCTATCGACTTGAAACTTGGCACAAGTAGTTGTTATCGATATAGGTCGGATGGTATTGAAAATGGGCCATATCGGTCCACTTTTACGTATAGCCCCCATATAAAGGGACCCTCAGATTTGGCTTGTGGAGCCTCTTAAAGAAGCATATTTCATCCGATCCGGCTGAAATTTGGTACATGGTGTTGGTATATGGTCTCTAACAACCACGCAAAAATTGGTCCATATCGGTCCTTAATTATATATAGCCCCCATATAAACCGATCCCCAGATTTGGTTTGTGGAGCCTCTAAGAGAAGCATATTTCATCCGATCCGGCTGAAATTTGGTACATGGTGTTAGTATATGGTCTCTAACAACCATGCAAAAATTGGTCCACATCGGTCCATAATTATATATAGCCCCCATATAAACCGATCCCCAGATTTGGCTTGCGGAGCCTCAAAGAGAAGCAAATTGCATCCGATCCGGCTGAAATTTGGTACATGGTATTGGTATATGGTCTCTAGCAACCGTGCAAAATTTGGTCCACATCGGTCCATAATTATATATAGCGCACATATAAACCGATCCCCAGATTTGGGTTGCGGAGCCTCTAAGAGAAGGAAATTTCATCCGATCCGGCTGAAATTTGGTACATGGTATTGGTATATGGTCTCTAGCAACCGTGCAAAAATTGGTCTATATCGGTCCATAATTATATATAGCCCCCATATAAAACGTTCTCCAGATTTGACCTCCGGAGCCTCTTGGAGGAGCAAAATTCATCCGATCCGGTTCAAATTAGGAACGTGGTGTTAGTATATGGTCGCTAACAACCATACAAAAATTGGTCCAATCACACAAAAATTGGTCCAATCAAACAAAAATTGGTCCATATCGGTTCATAATCATGGTTGCCACTAGAGCTAAAAATAATCTACCAAAATTTTATTTCTATAGAAAATTTTGTCAAAATTTTATTTCTAGAGAAAATTTTGTTAAAATTTTATTCGGTTCATAATAAAATTTTCATCATTGTCAAAATTTTATTTCTATAGAAAATTTTGTTAAAATTTTATTCGGTTCATAATCATGGTTGCCACTCGAGCCAAAAATAATCTACAATGATTTTATTTATATAGAAAATTTTGTCAAAAGTTTATTTCTATAGAAAATTTTGTTAAAATTTTATTTCTGTAGACATTTTTGTCAAAATTTTCTTTCTATAGAAAATTTTGTGAAAGTTTTTATTTCTATAGAAAATTTTGTGAAAATTTTATTTCTATAGAAAATTTTGTTAAAATTTTATTTCTATAGAAAATTTTGTCAAAATTTTATGTCTACTTTGTCAAACTGAATTATATACGTATTGGATCGATCTTTTTTGATTTAATATATACCACGTCTGGACTTACATACAATTTAGAAGATGGTGTTAGGAAGTTTTAAGATACCTTGCCATCGGCAAGCGTTACCGCAACTTAAGTAATTCGATTGTGGGTGGCAGCGTTTAGAAGAAGTTTCTATGCAATCCATGATGGAGGGTATATCAAAGACAATAAACTCTAGGAAGATAGGAAATTGGCTACTGAGGAGATCAAACCATTTACCGTGTTAGTTTCATACTCGAACCAAACGCGTATACGACAAGTATTGACATAGCATTAAAATGCAAATAAAAAGAAATTAAGTGTACGAAATAAATTTGCTTAAACGGGAAAATGTAATTTTTTTGTTGTTGTCCAAAATTTAACATTGTTTCATTAAGAAAATTAAGTTTTTCGTTTAAAATATAAAAATGAAAAAACAAATGAAAAAATTACAAACATGTATGGAACTAACATGGTAAATGCAACATTTGGTATGACGCAAGCCAATTTCCTATCTTCCTCAAGTTTATTGTCTTTGGGGTACATAAGCTTCGGCCTGGCCGAACTTACGGCCGTATATACTTGTTATTTTTTAGGAATTAAAAAAAAAAACAAAAAAAAAATTCTTAAAAGTTTTAATTTTTTTTTTTTCAAAACTTGAACAATACCTCTAAGTTCGCAACTCTAATATCTATATTATTTTGTATTCTAATTATCTATATTGTGTTGTAATAAAATAAAAACAAACTTGAAAAATTTTTTTACTACACAACTTATAATGGGAACAAAATGGGAATAAAACAGTATAGAAAACCTTCGAAAGCGGATAATTTAACATATTTCATCAATACCCAATTTCAATTTTGTTCATCAATACCCAGGAAAAACTAGGTAAGCACTAGTGATTCTTCCAGTAATACCAGTAAATACACAAAAACTTACTACTTCTAGTATTACCTGGGATTTAAAAGTAATATCTTACCTGTGTAGACCAAAAGTGATTACTTTTATTAATACCAGTAATTAAACACATATCTTGAGGTCCGGGTTCGAATCCTGCTGAGACTTTATTTTTACATTTATTTTTTTTTTTTGTTCGTATTAAATGTTAATTAATGAAATTTTTGTTGAAATTTTGCTTTTTTCTTGACATTTTTTAAATAAGATAACCTCTACAACGATTGTGGGCACCGTTACATTTCAGAAATTCCAACATACTAATTTATAATGCCAATAAAATATATCCTTGTTTTCTTAAGTTGTATAATACATAATCTATATTGTAAAAATACATCATTGAATAATTCCATACCGTGGAGTAGGGTATAGTGTGTTGGATTACAAAACAACAATTCTGAGTTCGATTCCTTCTGGCGTCATAGAGATTTTCAAACTACAAATTGAACCATAAATATAAGATGTGCGTGAAGATAAATTGTAAATTTAACTAGTCGAGACACAAACCAGGTAGTTTTTGCCTGCGAACCTAATGGGTTAATTACAATTTGGGGAGATAAAATATTTAATGAAATTCAGCACTTTCCAACATATTTGCGCAAAATATTTTGGTATTAAACGAAAGATCTCGAAGAGTACTATAAATGCAAGTGGTTGCCATGTTCAAAAGCGTCCCATAAATGTTAGTTTTGCAGCTATATTTAAAAGTCAGTTTGTCCAACTTGAAATAAAGTTAAGCTACGCTCACTGTGCAATACCTGCTCTAGATTTTTTGGTATCAAATGAAAGCGATTTTTATCAAAAAGAAAATTACTTTTTTAGAATTTCAAAAAAAGTGCACATTGGCCCACTGTGCAACACCTGCTCTACAGTGTTTGGTATCAAATGAAAACTCTTGATGAGTACTATAAACGCAATTGGTTTTTATTTTCGAAAGTTTCCCAAAAAAATTGTTTTAAGCAAAAGTAAATCTAATTTAAGAAATTTTAGAAAATATTTTGCGCAAATATGTTGGAAAGTGCTGAATTTCATTAAATACTAGCGTAACCCGGCCCGCTTCGCTGCGCCTTCCGAAGCGTATTTGGAGGAATATTTTTAACATAGTCAACTACATCCTTCGTGCTGAAAACAAATTCGAAAAGATTTGAATTCTTTTAAACAAATCGGACTACTTGATTTTTCGTTTATAGGTACAAATACGGCGGGAGAAGGTGTACCCTTTCCTCCAAATTTTTTTAATAATATTATGTATTCAAGTGATTGGACAATCTTCTATATTTCTTGTGAATTTTAAGTGTGGTTTGTCAAGGAAAGGTATCCTTTTCCTCAACATATCTGAAAATTAAGCACTATATTATCCAATAAATCGGAAAAAGCAACAGTAGTAAAAAATTTTACCACATTAACATTTGCTATAATGTTGGAAAATGATGCACCCTCTACGTTGGCCACCAATTTCATGTAAATTTAAGTTCTTTACTAAAAAGAAGTCTGGCAAAAGCCTGTGCAAAAATCATAAAATTATGTACCGAGTTCCCATTTACAGACAACCCTCTACTTTCAATTTAAGAAAAAAAAAAAACGGACAAAAGGGAACCCTCTCCCCACCTTCGCACCACTCCGACCTGATATCGGACTATCACGTACCCTATATTAATTTCGCAACTACTCAATGGTCCCTATAAATTCTATCGAAGTAAATCGACAAAGTTTATTTCAATTTTCCCCTTCCCCAACCAGATATCGAAAAATCATATACTAATTTAAAAATCATGTATAAATTTAATCACCTCCTCCCACGTTCCCTGTAAATTTCAAGTAGATCGGCAATGTTTAAATTTTGCTCTATTGTTTTAAAGGGACGTCACTTTCCCCGATACAATATCGACAAACACCGTAGTGAATAGCACCCCTAACCTTCCCTGAAAATTCTTAAAACTTTACTTCAAGTGTGGGGCAAGGAAGTTTGCCTCTTCGTTCATAACCTTCCCCCACTGCTTTTGTAAATTTCAAGAAAACTTAAATTTTTTTTTGCAGTTTTAGAGGAGGACCTCCTCCCCGACCAAATATCGAAAAGTGATGTAGCGTATCTTTTGTAAACGTCCCAGAAAATGTCAAGCAAATTATAAGCCTAAAGGGGCGGCCTCTCTTCCGACCAAATATCACAAAATCAGGTATCAACTATTAATATCGTAACCTCTCCCCAGTCCTCAAGTAACTCTGTAAGGTTTAATTGTTTCTCTGTATGTACTTAAGAGAAGCGGATGTCTCCCTATGCCCTTTTATTTTTATTAAAAAATCAGGAACCTGATATAAATTTCATAACCCATTTTTTCCGTAAAATTTCAGTCGGGGGAGTTTAGTTTTGTTTGTATTTTCAAAAAAAAAAATCGGCAAAGGGGAGGTCCCCCTCCCCGACCAAATACCGAAAAATAGTGTAGTGGATTTTTGTCTAGATGCCAACCCCAACATTCAATGAAAATTTCAAGCAAATCGCATAATTTTGTTCCAAGTTTCAAAAAGTAGAGCAAGGGGGAGGTCCCCCTCCCCATCAACATATGAAATCATCAGGTACCCCATATTAATTCCATAACCTCACCACATGTTCTCTGTAAATCTCAGATAATTTAGAGAATTTTAGTTTTTTCACTGTACCTTAAAAAAGTCGAACAAAGGGGAAGCCCCCCTCCGCCACCAAATATCAAAATATATAATAGCGGGTCTTTGTGTAGATGCCAACCCCAACCTTCAATGAAAATTTCAAGCAAATTGGTCAACTTTGGTCCAATTTTCAAAAAGTCCGACAAAGGGGATGTCCCCCTCCGCGACCAGGTGTCAAAAAATGAGGTACTCTATTTTCACCACATGGACGCCCCCTACGAAATTTTCAAGTAAATCGGTTCAGCCGTTTCGGAACCAACTCGGAACATACAAACAAACAAACAACTAAACAAACATAGATTGAATTTTATATATATAGATTTTATCTCCCCAAATTGTAATTAACCCATTAGGTGCGCAGGCAAAAACTACCTGGTTTGTGTCTCGACTAGTTAAATTTACAATTTATCTTCACGCACATAGTATATTGTTTCTAACAACTATGCAAAAATTGGTCCACATCGGTCCATAATTATATATAGCCCCATATAAACCGATCTCCCGATTTGGCTTGCAGAGTCCCTAAGAGAAGAAAATTTCATCCCATCCGGCTGAAATTTGGTACATGGTGTTAGTGTATGGTATCTAAAAACCACGCAGGAATTGGTCCATATCGGTCTATAATTATATGTATCCCCCATATAAACCGATCCCCAGATTTGACCTCCGGATCCCCTTGGAAGAGCAAAATTCACCCGATCCGGTTGAAATTTGGTACGTGGTGGTAGTATATGGTCTCTAATAACCATGCAAAAATTGGTCCATATCGGTGAACAATTCTAAGTAGCCTCCATTTAAACCGATCCCCGGATTTGACCTCTGGACCTCTTGGAGGAGCAAAATTCATCTTATCCGGTTGAAATTTGGTACGTTGTGAAATATGGTACATTGCGCTAGTATATGGCCGCTAACAACCAAGCCAAACTTGGTCCATATCGGTCTATAGTTATATATAGCCGATCCCCAAAAATAATCTACCAAATTGTATTTCTATAGAAAATTTTTTCAACATTTTATTACTATACAACATTTTTTCAAGATTTTATTCCTATAGAAAATTTT
This sequence comes from Haematobia irritans, assembly GCF_050003625.1. NCBI lineage: Eukaryota > Metazoa > Arthropoda > Insecta > Diptera > Muscidae > Haematobia > Haematobia irritans. Next base: position 170,673,546 of record NC_134397.1, on the reverse strand, counting down.
GTCAAAATTTTATTTCTATAGAAAATTTTATCAAAATTTTATTACAATACAAAATTTTGTCAAAATTTTATTTCTATAGAAAATTTTATCAAAATTATATTTCTATAGAAAATGTTGTCAAAATTTTATTTCTATAGAAAATTGTGTCAAAATTTTATTTCTATAGAAAATTTTATCAAAATTTTATTACAATACAAAATTTTGTCAAAATTTTATTCCTATAGAAAATTTTGTCAAAATCAATAATAATTCTAAGTAGCCTCCATTTAAACCGATCCCCGGATTTGACCTCCGGTCCTCTTGGAGGAGCAAAATTTATCCGATCCGTTTTAAATTTGGTACGTTGTGAAATTTGGTACATTGCGCTAGTATATGGCCGCTAACCATGCCAAACTTGGTCCATATCGGTCTATAGTTATATATAGCCGATCCCCAAAAACAATCTACCAAAACCTTTTTTCCATAGAAAATTTTGTCAAAATTTTATTACTATACAAAATTTTGTCAAGGTTTTATTTCTGTAGAAAATTTTGTCAAAATTTTATTTCTATAAAAAATTTTATCAAAATTTTATTTCTATAAAAAATTATGTCAAAATTTTATTTCTATAGAAAATTTTATCAAAATTTTATTACAATACAAAATTTTGTCAAGATTTTATTTCTATAGAAAATTTTGTCAAAATTTTATTTCTATAGAAAATTTTGTCAAGATTTTATTTCTATCGAAAATTTTGTCAAAATTTTTTTTCTATAGAAAATTTTGTCAAAATTCTATTACAATGCAAACTTTTTTCAAAATTTTATTACAATACAGAATTTTTTTAAGATTTTATTTCTATAGAAGATTTTGTCAAAATTTTATTTTTATAGAAAATTTTGTCAAACTGAATTATATACGTATTTAATCGGCCTTTTTTGTGTAATATATACCCCGTATGGACTAACTTACAATTGAGAAGATGGTGTTAAGAAGTTTTAAGATACCCTGCCATCGGCATGTGTTATCGCAACACAAGTAATTCGATTGTGGATGACAGTCTTTAGTAGAAGTTTCAATGCAATCCATGGTGGAGGCCGAATCTTATGTACCCTACATAAGATTCGGCCTGGCCGAACTTACTGCCGAATATACTTGTTGATTTTATTTATGTTAAACTTATTATTTTTGGAGAGCTTGTATGCTTGCGATGAAGTACTTATTTTTCGACTTTTCGATCGAAGTACTTTCCTCCAATGTCATGCCCATGTAAAAGTATTACTGCTGATATATGTACGAAGAAGTTGTTACCTATTTGGCGCAGGCATACTTGTACTCAAACCTAGTAGTAGGAGTTTTTGCTGGGTAGCTAAATTTTACTAACTGTGAGTAAAATTTTGAACTACTCACTATTATGGAATTTACCTATAGTTACGACGTTCAATTTTCTGAGTGTAATATATGTAGCGGATGTGCCCTAAATTTGAATATAACGTTATATCTCGAAAATTCAAGTAAACATTTGCAATAAATTTCAAATCAACACAAAAAAGTTCAATTTTGTTACCTTGTGTTATCATTAAATGTGATGTTAGATAAATCGTAATGCTTTACCTTAAAAATAATTAAAATAACCAGAAAAATAAGTATTTTTGTGGTTTTGGCTAACATAAACAGAATAGACCAGCGTAGTATATTTTATTAATTTATTGCATTAGAAAAGCTCACTAATTATGTAAATACATATTTATTGGCTACTTTTGAAATTTTTAAAAATGCCATTTTTTTCTCTTTGTGAAAATTCCATTATTACAATTTTGAAATCTCTAAGCCATGGCACATGTATGCGGTTGTTTGTTCTAGGTGTAAATTTAAATATTCGTACATCAGCTCCTTCGCACACACACACACACTCACACAAGCCACGATGCAAGCAGGCAAACAATCAAATACCCAAGCAAACGAGCTAACTCAAATACACACTGAACCACATACGCATACAATCACACACACACACACACCTACATACCAGTGTACTCTCGAAGTGTTGCATTTGGGGACATTGAAACTGCTTTACTCTCTCTTTTTTAAGCCATATTTTTTGGGAGTATTGCATAACATTTCAATGTGTGAATGAGTGGGTGTATGTATCCGTGTAAGTGTATATGAGATTGATATTCATGTAAGAACATCTCACAGAGTATTTACTTGCAGGAGGGGGAGAGTGGGGGCGTTCGAGATAGGAATATCATGCATTAATATGAAAGTTCTTGTTGAGAGTTACCGGTTGCCATTGGTGAGGAGGATCCACTATGCTAGGGTGTACAAGAGCTGTGTAGTCCTTTAGATTCCCGTGTAGTCCTTAGTATTGTTTGTTGCTGTGCTTGTTTGTGTAAATAATTCCTAGTGTTCTCTTGTGATAGTGCGGTCGGTATTGCATCTCATCTCCTGTTGGCATCGTAAATTTAAATTAAGTCATGAAAGTTGCTGACAGTTAAAATCTTCTTGCTGAAAATGGGATATGTAATACGAAACTCCAACTGAATATCTATGTGTCTCTGCTACATGTAGAATTTTTATTCCTATTTTTTTCAGTGGTAGATTGCTGGTTTTAATGAAAACAAAATATACCACCGAATGGACTAGCTCTATCTCGTTTGCCCTCTCATCAAAAGTAACGCAATTTAAATTCTACAAATACTACCGTAACACCAAACTTTCAAATGAATGCATCCAAAATGATGAATGTTAGCATTACCGGTATAATGTAGAAAAATTTGAAGAGTTACAGTAACTACTATATTTTTCCTAAAGAGAGGGAAGGGTATGAAGGGAAAAATTCAAAATATATAGACACAAATATTTGGATTAATTGGATTGATTAAAAATGGTGCATTTCCGTTTGTCACACCTTTTGATTCAGGGCATTAACGTTAGCTTGAACCTTATATACAAATTTAAATATTTCTTTTCAAAAAGAAAATATTAGTCTGTCCGTTCAGCTGTCTTTTGTAATCAAGCTGTCTCCTTTTATAATAGATTTTCAGGCATATTCGGAAATGGATCCACGGATGCTACTCGAGTTACAAATAATCAAAATTTCGAGAAATATACCAAATTAAAAAAAAACAAGTATATACAGCACTAAGTTCGGCCGGGCCGAATCTTAAATACCCACCACCATGAACCAAATATTAGGGTTTCCTTTGAAATTTCAGGAGGGCTTGAGGACTTGAGGACACTTCCCGAAGATAAATTTAAAGATTTCACCTATGAGAACTATATCAGATTCTGGATTTATAAGAACCATTTTTGTTTGAGTTTTAGAGGAATCATTAACATCTCTTGTAAGTGTGCAAAAAAATTATAAAATAACGTCTTGATTTGAAATCTTAAATCTGTATAAGTAAAATCTGGAAATTTTACATTGAGTTTCAAGCAATTTTCATGATCAATGCGCCTTCTACACCCTCAAGAAGTGAAGTATGGAGGCATTACCAAATGGAGCGATAAAAACGTAATCCGATACACGTTTTTGTGAGCCTAAAATACCAGAATATTTACAAATTCAGGCAAATCAGATAAAAACTACGGTTTCTAGAAACCCAAGGAGTTAAATCGGAAGATCGTTCTTATGGGGGCTATACTAAAATATGGACCGATACTCACCGTTTTCGGCACACCACTTTATGACCCGAAAATACCTCTAGATTTCCAATTTCAGGCAAATAGGATAAAAACTTCGGATTCTAGAAGCCCAAGAAGTAAAATCGGAATATCGGTCTATATGGGGGCTATACCAAAATATGGACCGATACTCACCATTTTCGGCACACCTCTTTATGGTCCTAAAATACCAATTTCAGACAAATTGGATAAAAAATACGGTTTCTATAAGCCCAAGACCCCAAAACGGGAGGTCGTTTTATATGGGTACCATACCAAAACATGGACCGATACTCACAATTTTTGGCACACGTATTTGTGGTCCTCTAGATTTCCAATTTCAGGTAAATTGAATAAAAACTGCGGTTTCTATAAGCCGAAGAAATAAAATCGGGAGATCGGTCTATATTGGGGCTATACCAAAATATGGACCGATACTCACAATTTTTGGCACACGTATTTATGGTCCTACAATACCTCTAGATTTTCAATTTCAGGTAAATTGAATAAAAACTGCGGTTTCTATAAGCCCAAGAAGTAAAATCGGGAGATCGGTCTATATGGGGGCTATACCAAAATATTGACCGATACTCACCATTTTTGGCACACCTCTTCATGGTCATAAAATACCTCTAGATTTCCAATTTCAGACAAATTGGATAAAAACTACGGTTTCTATAAGCCCACGACCCCAAATCGGGAGGTCGTTTTATATGGGGACCATACCAAAACATGGACCGATACTCACAATTTTTGGCACACCTCTTTATGGTCATAGAATACCTCTAGATTTCAAATTTCAGGCCAATTGGATAAAAACTTCGATTTCTATAAGCCCAAGACCCCAAATCGAGAGGTCGGTTTATATGGGGACTATATCAAAACCTGGACCGATATAGCCCATCTTCGAACTTGACCTGCCTGCAGACAAAAGAGGAGTTTGTGCAAAATTTCAGCACGATTGCTACATTATTGAACACTGTAGCGTGATTACAACAGACAGACAAACAGACGGACAGACGGACATCGTTATATCGTCTTAGAATTTCTCCCTGATCAAGAATATATATATATATATATACTTTATATAGTCGGAAATCGATATTTCGATGTGTTACAAACGGAATGACAAACTTATTATACCCCCGTCACCATTCTTTGGTGGTGGGTATAATAACAAGTATATAACAGGTTGGCTGACAAGTCCCCGGTGTAACAAAGAAAAACAAATTTTTTGTCAAAATTCGTTTTTATTATTCAACATAGTTCCCTTCAAGAACGATACAACGATTATAACGATCTTCCAATTTTTTGATACCATTTTGGTAGTACTCCTTCGGTTTTGCCCCAAAATAGGCCTCAGTTTCGGCGATCACCTCTTTCTTCATTGCAGCCAAATTTTTTCCCAGCGAGCATCTTTTTGAGGTCTGAGAACAAGAAAAAGTCATTGGGGGCCAGATGGGAAGCCCAATTCATGAAGTTTTGCCATCGTTCTCAATGACTTGTGGCACGGTGCGTTGTCTTGGTGGAACAACAATTTTTTCTTCTTCACATGGGGCCATTTTGCCGCGATTTCGACATTCAAACGCTCCAATAACGCCACATAATAGTCACTGTTGATGGTTTTTCCCTTCTCAAGCTAATCGATATAAATTATTCCATGCGCACCCCAAAAAACAGAGGCCATTACTTTGCCAGCGGACTTTTGAGTCTTTCCACGCTTCGGATATGGTTCACCGGTCGCTGTCCTCTCAGCCTACTGTCGATTGGACTCAGGGGTGTAGTAATGGAGCCATGTTTCATCCATTGTCACATATCGACGGAAAAACTCGGGTGTATTACGAGTTAGTTAACAGCTGCAAACACCGCTCAGAATCATCAACACGTTGTTGTTTTTGGTCAAATATGAGCTCGAGCTTCCGCATATCCAAATTTTGATGAATGATATGACCAACACGATCCTTTGATATCTTTAAGGCCTCTGCTATCTCGATCAACTTCATTTTACGGTCATTCAAAATCATTTTGTGGATTTTTTTGATGTTTTCGTCGGTAACCACCTCTTTCGGGCGTCCACTGCGTTCACCGTCCTCCGTGCTCATTTCACCACGCTTGAATTTTGCATAACAATCACTTATTGTTGATTTCCCTGGGGCAGAGTCCAGATACTCATTATCAAGCCAAGTTTTTGCTTCCACCGTATTTTTTCCCTTCAGAAAACAGTATTTTTTCAAAACACGAAATTCCTTTTTTTTCATTTTTTTCATCGGAACAAAAGTTGCTTCACAAAAGACGCCCTATCTCACAAACTAATTGACTTACAGACGTCAAATTTTGACACGAATCATTTGAAGGTTGGTACTACATAAAAATAATATGCATTTAATACTACCGACGCCATCTATGTGTCAGACCGGGGACTTATCAGCCAACCTGTTACAGCAAAAAGTTCGGCCGGGCCGAATCTTAAATACCCACAACCATGAAACAAATATTATAGTTTCCTTTGAAACCTCTACATCGTAGAGGGTTACTTGATAATATATAGAATTTCAGGGGGTTTTTATGACAGATATTCTCCCAAGCAGATCAGCTCAACCAGTACGCTTCCCGAGGAGAAATTCAAAGATTCAAATGATTACTAGAAGTAAAATCACCACCATAGGATGGGGGGCACAAGTAGTTGTTATTGATGTAGGTCGGACGGTATTGCAAATGGGCCATATCGGACCACTTTTACGTATAGCCCCCATATAAACCGACCCCCAGATTTGTCTTGCAGAGCCCCTTGGAAGAGCAAAATTCACCCGATCTGGCTGAAATTTGGTACATGGTGCAAGTATGTGGTCTCTAACAACAAAAGGGTGATACGGTCAAAATTTAGTCAATATAAACTTGACGTATTTCTTTTAATTTTGAATTTAAAAAACCTGAACACCCCTCATTTTGAAGGTGTGTGTGTGTGTAGAATGTTGCTCCTATTTTGATTTTGGAATTCACTCTTCAGTTGTCAAAATGCCGTCCAAGCAAGAAGAGCAGCGTATCAAAATTTTGCTCGCGCATCGCGAAAATCCGAGCTACTCGCACGCAAAGCTGGCAAAATCGCTAAAAGTTGCCAAATCAACCGTTACAAATGTAATTAAAGTGTTTGGGGAACGTTTGTCGACAGCCAGGAAGTCTGGATCGGGGGAAATCGAAAACCGGAAGCCGCTGAGACGACAAAGAGAGTTGCCGGTAGTTTCAAGCGAAACCCTAACCTCTCTCTCCGAGATGCCGCAAATAAGCTGGGTGTATCGTCTACAACCGTGCATCGAGCCAAAAAACGAGCCGGACTATCGACCTACAAGAAGGTAGTGACTTCAAATCGTGATGATAAACAAAATACGACGGCCAAAGCGCGATCGCGGAGGCTGTACACGACGATGCTGACGAAGTTTGACTGCGTGGTAATGGACGACGAAACCTACGTCAAAGCCGACTACAAGCAGCTTCCGGGACAGGAGTTTTATACGGCAAAAGGAAGGGGAAAGGTAGCAGATATTTTCAAGCACATAAAACTGTCAAAGTTCGCAAAGAAATATCTGGTTTGGCAAGCCATCTGTACCTGTGGCTTGAAAAGCAGCATTTTCATAGCTTCCGGGACTGTCAACCAAGAAATTTACGTGAAAGAGTGTTTGAATAAACGTCTGCTGCCTTTCCTGAAAAAACACGGTTGTTCCGTACTGTTTTGGCCGGATTTGGCATCTTGCCATTACGGTAAAAAGGCCATGGAGTGGTACGCCGCCAACAACGTGTAAGTGGTTCCCAAAGACAAGAACCCTCCCAACACGCCAGAGCTCCGCCCAATTGAGAAATGCTTGGCTATTGTCAAGCGGAACCTAAAGAAGACCAAAAAACTGCTAAGGACGAGCAGCAGTTCAAGGCAAACTAGCTTTCTGCGGCGAAGAAGGTGGACAAGGTGGCTGTACAAAATCTGATGGCAGGTGTCAAGCGTGAGGCCCGGCAATTCGGATCTGGAAAAGCGAAAGCCTAACTGAATATTTTTCCTGAATTTTATACTAAATGAACTTGAAAAAGAAATTTAATTTGATTTTTTAAATAAACGATTTCACCGATTTACACGCGTTTTCCCTTGACCAAATTTTGACCGTATCACCCTTAATGCAAAAATTGGTTCACATCGACCCATAGTTATATATAGCCTCTAACAACCATGCAGGAATTGGTCAATATCGGTCCATAATTACATGCACTCCCCATATAAACCGATCCCCAGATTTGACCTCCGAAGCCCCTTGGAAGAGCAAAATTCACCTGATACGGTTGAAATTTGGTACGTGGTGTTAGTATATGGTCACTAACAACCATGCAAAAATTTGTCCATACCGGTCTTAATTATATAACCCCCATTTAAACCGATTCCCAGATTTGACCTCCGTGGCTCTTGGAGGAGCAAAATTCATCCGGTCCGGTTGAAATTTGGTACGTGGTGAAATTTGGTACATTGCGCTAGTATATGGCCGCTAACAACCATGCCAAAATTGGTCCATATCGGTCTATAGTTATATATAGCCGATCCCCAAAAATAATCTACCAAAATTGTATTTCTAAAGAAAATTTTGTCAACATTTTATTCCTATAGAAAATTTTGTTAAAATTTTATTTCTATAGAAAATTTTGTTAAAATTTTATTTCTACAGAAAATTTTGTTAACATTTTATTTGTATAGAAAATTTTGTCAAAATTTTATTTGTATAGAAAATTTTGTCAAAATTTTATTTCTATAGAAAATTTTGTCAAAATTTTATTTCTATAGAAAATTGTGTCAAAATTTTATTTCTATAGAAAATTTTGTCAAACTGAATTATATACGTATGTAATCGGCCTTTTTTTTTGAGAAGACGGTAATACGAAGTTTTAAGATACCTTGCCATCGGCAAGTGTTATCGCTACCCAAGTAATTATATATAACCCCCAGTCAAACTGATCCCCAGATTTGACCTCCGTAGCTCTTGGCGGAGCAAAATTCATACGATCCAGTTGAAATTTGGTACGTGGTGAAATTTGGTACATTGCGCTAGTATATGGCCGCTAACAACCATGCCAAAATTGTTCCATATCGGTCTATAGTTATATATAGCCGATCCCCAAAAATAATCTACCAAAATTGTATTTCTATAGAAAATTTTGTCAACATTTTATTCCTATAGAAAATTTTGTCAAAATTTTATTTCTATAGAAAATTTTGTCAAAATTTTATTTCTATAGAAAATTTTGTCAAAATTTTATTTCTATAGAAAATTTTGTCAAAATTTTATTTCTATTGAAAATTTTGTCAAAATTTTATTTCTATAGAAAATTTTGTCAAAATTTTATTTCTATAGAAAATTTTGTCAAAATTTTATTTCCATGGAAAATTTTGTCAAAATTTTATTTCTATAGAAAATTTTGTCAAAATTGTATTTCTATAGAAAATTTTGTCAAAATTTTATTTCTATAGAAAATTTTGTCAAAATTTTATTTCTATAGAAAATTTTGTCAAAATTTTATTTCTATAGAAAATTTTGTCAACATTTTATTACTATACAAAATTTTTTCAAGATTTTATTCCTATAGAAAATTTTTTAAATAAACGATTTCACCGATTTACACGCGTTTTCCCTTGACCAAATTTTGACCGTATCACCCTTAATGCAAAAATTGGTTCACATCGACCCATAGTTATATATAGCCTCTAACAACCATGCAGGAATTGGTCAATATCGGTCCATAATTATATGCACTCCCCATATAAACCGATCCCCAGATTTGACCTCCGAAGCCCCTTGGAAGAGCAAAATTCACCTGATACGGTTGAAATTTGGTACGTGGTGTTAGTATATGGTCACTAACAACCATGCAAAAATTTGTCCATACCGGTCTTAATTATATAACCCCCATTTAAACCGATTCCCAGATTTGACCTCCGTGGCTCTTGGAGGAGCAAAATTCATCCGGTCCGGTTGAAATTTGGTACGTGGTGAAATTTGGTACATTGCGCTAGTATATGGCCGCTAACAACCATGCCAAAATTGGTCCATATCGGTCTATAGTTATATATAGCCGATCCCCAAAAATAATCTACCAAAATTGTATTTCTAAAGAAAATTTTGTCAACATTTTATTCCTATAGAAAATTTTGTTAAAATTTTATTTCTATAGAAAATTTTGTTAAAATTTTATTTCTACAGAAAATTTTGTTAACATTTTATTTGTATAGAAAATTTTGTCAAAATTTTATTTGTATAGAAAATTTTGTCAAAATTTTATTTCTATAGAAAATTTTGTCAAAATTTTATTTCTATAGAAAATTGTGTCAAAATTTTATTTCTATAGAAAATTTTGTCAAACTGAATTATATACGTATGTAATCGGCCTTTTTTTTTGAGAAGACGGTAATACGAAGTTTTAAGATACCTTGCCATCGGCAAGTGTTATCGCTACCCAAGTAATTATATATAACCCCCAGTCAAACTGATCCCCAGATTTGACCTCCGTAGCTCTTGGCGGAGCAAAATTCATACGATCCAGTTGAAATTTGGTACGTGGTGAAATTTGGTACATTGCGCTAGTATATGGCCGCTAACAACCATGCCAAAATTGTTCCATATCGGTCTATAGTTATATATAGCCGATCCCCAAAAATAATCTACCAAAATTGTATTTCTATAGAAAATTTTGTCAACATTTTATTCCTATAGAAAATTTTGTCAAAATTTTATTTCTATAGAAAATTTTGTCAAAATTTTATTTCTATAGAAAATTTTGTCAAAATTTTATTTCTATAGAAAATTTTGTCAAAATTTTATTTCTATTGAAAATTTTGTCAAAATTTTATTTCTATAGAAAATTTTGTCAAAATTTTATTTCTATAGAAAATTTTGTCAAAATTTTATTTCTATAGAAAATTTTGTCAAAATTTTATTTCCATGGAAAATTTTGTCAAAATTTTATTTCTATAGAAAATTTTGTCAAAATTGTATTTCTATAGAAAATTTTGTCAAAATTTTATTTCTATAGAAAATTTTGTCAAAATTTTATTTCTATAGAAAATTTTGTCAAAATTTTATTTCTATAGAAAATTTTGTCAACATTTTATTACTATACAAAATTTTTTCAAGATTTTATTCCTATAGAAAATTTTGTCAAAATTTTATTTCTATAGAAAATTTTGTTAAAATTTTATTTCTATAGAAAATTTTGTCAAAAAAATTTTTTTCTATAGAAAATTTTGTCAAAATTTTATTTCTATAGAAAATTATGTCAACATTTTATTACTATACAAAATTTTTTCAAGATTTTATTCCCATAGAAAATTTTGTCAAAATTTTATTCCTATAGAAAATTTTATTTCTATAGAAAATTTTGCCAAAATTTTATTTCTATAGAAAATTTTGTCAAAATTTTATTTCTATAGAAAATTATGTCAACATTTTATTACTATGCAAATTTTTTTCAAGATTTTATTCCTATAGAAAATTTTGTCAAAATTTTATTCCTATAGAAAATTTTGTCAAAACTTTATTTTTATAGAAAATTTTGTCAAAATTTTGTCAAAATTTTATTTCTATAGAAAATTTTGTCAAAATGTTATTTCTTTAGAAAATTTTGTCAAAATTTTATTTCTATAGAAAATTTTGTCAAACTGAATTATATACGTACGTAATCGGCCTTTTTTGAGAAGACGGTAATACGAAGTAATTCGATTCTGGATGACAGTCTGTAGTAGAAGTTTCTACGCAATCCATGGTGGAGGGTACATAAGATTCGGCCTGGCCGAACTTACGACCGTATATACTTGTTTTTAATTGGTTTTAGCTTTGTACTCGAAGTGATGATACAAAAATAAACCAATTTAAAGACGATTTGATTAATTTTGAGGATTTTTCAGAAGTATTAAAGCCATGTAGACCTTAGTAAAACGAAATTTTCTTTCATTTTAGGATGCCAAAACTACTTCATTGAAAAGTTCGTCGACTTTTGTACAAGGAAAAAAAACTTTATACCAGAGAAATGCAACTGCTTTGTTAAGCAAAATTCGTATTTTAAGGATATGAAAACGTAAGTCTCATACCAATATTTTTTTCAGTTTACAATATTTTTTTTTTCAGCTCTTATTTCTATTCAATAGAAATCTTAAATTTTAAATAATTCCAAAAATGTACTTTAAATGCAATTTCAAATATCCATCTATTTAGGCTTTCATTTCATTACTTTAAATAGGCGATTTACACATTCAACGTAATGGAATTTCTAACAATAGGCAATTGGCATTTGAACACAGTTAACATTTTCTCATCTGAATCAAGACAATAGTTGGACGGCAAAGTAAGCCATTAACTTTTGAACATCGTATTCGTAATTGTTTTGCCTGTAGGGCATATTACACTATGGAATATAGCCACAAAGAACAATCATTATACAATCAATCTAATTTCATGTTGATTTGCATTCCTTATCTGGAGGCGAATGCCACAATTGATTGTTCCATTATACTGGCCCACCTTCGAGTGACTACTCGAGTTACCTAGCACTCTATATTCAATTTAGGCTACACAATTTGATTCGTTCCTCTTTTTTTTTTTGTTTTGAGGCATAGCCTATTTGCGTCTTGCTTTTGGTTTGGGGAAGAACTAAAAACAAAAAATAAGACATTTACTCCCATTCTTTGTGTTTTTTTCTCATTTCCGAGGAAAAAATGTTTTTTGCACAGAAGAATAACTGAAAAAAAACTACAAAAGAATTCATTCTCCTCGATTTAACATTTTCTTTTTTATCAAATACATCAACTGGTTTTATTTGCATTGCCTACCTGAAAATTCTATGCTTCAAAGTAAACCAAATTTTTTATCACAAAAAAATACAACGTCTAAAGAGGAAAAAAACACAATTGCAAAAAGGAAGATATCATTCAAATATACATTTAAACATTCTCATATATCAAGCGGAAGGGCTAAGGAAAACGCCTGTCTTTATTGGGTAGAGCATGACAGGTGTAAGGAAACAGTGGGGGAAGTTATTGCAAATATGGGCTTCGGCTTTAAGAGAATAGTATTTGAAATCCAAAATACGGGTGTCGTGGTAATTTATTTCCACCTTTCATTGAATCAAAAAAACTTAGCTATTGTGCTGTGGGGTCGGAGTCTGAAATTGTTGCTGTAGCTGGAGTCGTAAAAATTTTGCTTGACTCCAACTCCGGTAGATGTTGTGGTCACATGAGTCTAAATTGGACGAAGTTGTATATAAATCTGGGAGCTATATATAAATCTGAACTAATTTCAACCAAATTTGGCATGTATAGTAAGAATGTTGGTTTCTAAAGGGTGATACGGTCAAAATTTGGCCAATATAAACTTGACGTATTTCTTTCAATTTTGCATTTAAAATACACCCTGAACACTGAACACCCGTCATTTTGAAGGTGTGTGTGTGTAGAATGTTGCTCTAATTTTGATTTTGGAATTCACTCTTCAGTTGTCAAAATGCCGTCCAAGCAAGGAGAGCAGCGTATCAAAATTTTGCTCGCGCATCGCGAAAATCCGAGTTACTCGCACGCAAAGCTGGCAAAATCGCTAAAAGTTGCCAAATCAACCGTTACAAATGTAATTAAAGTGTTTGGGGAACGTTTGTCGATAGCCAGGAAGTCTGGATCGGGGGGAAATCGAAAACCGGAAGCCGCTGAGACGACAAAGAGAGTTGCCGGTAGTTTCAAGCGAAACCCTAACCTCTCTCTCCGAGATGCCGCAAATAAGCTGGGTGTATCGTCTACAACCGTGCATCGAGCCAAAAAACGAGCCGGAATATCGACTTACAAGAAGGTAGTGACTCCAAATCGCGATGATAAACAAAATACGACAGCCAAAGCGCGATCCCGGAGGCTTTACAAGACGATGGTGACGAAGTTTGACTGCGTGGTAATGGATGACGAAACCTACGTCAAAGCCGACTACAAGCAGCTTCCGGGACAGGAGTTTTATACGGCAAAAGGAAGGGGAAAGGTAGCAGATATTTTCAAGCACATAAAACTGTCAAAGTTCGCAAAGACATATCTGGTTTGGCAAGCCATCTGTACCTGTGGCTTAAAAAACAGCATTTTCATAGCATCCGGGACTGTCAACCAAGAAATTTACGTGAAAGAGTATTTGAATAAACGTCTGCTGCCTTTCCTGAAGAAACACGTACTGTTTTGGCCGGTTTTGGCATCTTGCCATTACGGTAAAAAGGCCATGGAGTGGTACGCCGCCAACAACGTGCAGGTGGTTCCCAAGGACAATAACCCTCCCAACATGCCAGAGCTCCGCCCAATTGAGAAATACTGGGCTATTGTCAAGCGGAACCTAAAGAAGGCCAAAAAACTGCTAAGGACGAGCAGCAGTTCAAGGCAAACTGGCTTTCTGCGGCGAAGAAGGTGGGCAAGATGGCTGTACAAAATCTGATGGCAGGTGTCAAGCGTGAGGCCCGGCAATTCGGATTTGGAAAAGCGAAAGCCTAACTGAATATTTTTCCTGAATTTTATACTAGTTGAACTTGAAAAAGAAATTTATTTTGATTTTTTAAATAAACGATTTCACCGATTTACAAGCGTTTTCCCTTGACCAAATTTTGACCGTATCACCCTTTAGGGGCGAAAGATATGAATGCAAAGCTATAAATAAATTTGAACTGATTTCTTTCACTACCAATCTATTCTGACCCAAAACACATACGTAGGCCAAATTTGAAGTCGAATAGACTAAAACTGCGACAAAAATGTGTTCACAGGCAGATGGTCATGGCTATATCGACTCAGTAGCCGGCCCTGAACATTATTGTCAAAGACACTATGTGTCTATCTCCCCTCCTTCTGGGTGTTGCAAACATATGTAGTAACCACACTGTGGGGCCCAGGGTATAAAAACACTTCATATTTTGTAACTAAATAAATATCTAATAAACAATATAAAGGGTGGTTAAATTTTCAAGGGCCAATGTTGATTTTGAATAAAACACAAACTACACAGAAAAAAATTTCACGAAAATTTTTCCAATTAAAATCTTAATTGAGTTTTAAAAAATATTCAATTAAAAATTTAATTGAATCAACAAATTTTTTAATTGAAATAAAAATTAATCACACAAATTAATAGTATCAATTAATTTTTTAATTGGATCAATTAATTTTTAATTGACTGTCAATTAATTTTTTAATTGATACTATCATCTCTGTGATTGAAGACATTTCAATTAAAAAATTAATTGGATCAATTAATTTCGTGATTGATTCAGAAAATTTTTTTTTTGTGTGTATTTAGGAAATTATTGTAATTTTATTTTATTATGATATATTGGTATTACTCAATTATGTATGGAACAAAATATCGGCCAAATGGGCGCCGCGACCTCGGTGGCACACCTTCATCCGATTGGCCAAATTTTCGATGACGCTGAGACATAATGGAGGTTCTACGCCGTTAATGTGCCGAATTATCTCATCCTTTAGCTCTTGAATTGTTGCTGGCTTATCGACGCACACCTTTTCTTTCAAATGATCCAAAAGAAAAAAGTCCAACGGTGTCAAATCACATGATCGTGGAGGCCAATTGACATCGCCATTACGTGAGATAAGACGGCCATTGAATTTGTTGCGCAAAAAAGCCATTGTTTCGTTAGCTGTGTGGCAAGTGACACCGTCCTGCTGAAACCACATATCGTCCACATCCATATCTTCCAATTCGGGCCATAAAAAGTTCGTTATCATCTCACGATAGCGAACACCATTCACAGTAACTGCCTGACCGGCCTCATTTTGGAAAAAATACGGCCCGATGATGCCGCCAGCCCATAAACCGCACCAAACAGTCACTCTTTGTGGCTGCATTGGTTTTTCAACAATCACTCTTGGATTCTCATTCGCCCAAATGCGGCAATTCTGTTTATTGACGAATCCACTGAGGTGAAAATGTGCCTCATCACTGAAGATGATTTTCTTTGAAAATTGATCATCCACTGTTGCCATTTGTTGCAACCATTCTGCCCATTCACGACGTCCATGGTTCAAATTGAGTAAGTCTGAAATAGAGAAATGTCAAATAAAATTCGGAAAAAAAACTTGGCGTTTAGGTGTGGTTCACATTCAACATCGGCCCTTGAAATTTAACCATTGATTTCATTGAGTTCTTCAATCGATCAACGAACGGCATGACGGTAATTGCGTTTCAACTTCCAAATATTGGGATTTTTCTAGGTCTACTAGAAGGTTAGACCAGAAAATGGGCTGAATGCCAACCACCATAAAATTTTATTTGAAACATTTCCAAACATAGATTTTAAATTATTTTATTATTTCTGTTTTGATTAAAACCATGCGTTGAGTAGCTTAACTGACTTGTCAAACTTATTTGGACAAAACCCTTTTTGTTTTGGTGTTTTTACCGACAGGCTTTTTCGTTTCTGCTAACACACAAATATAGTCATAAATCTCCACTATTAGAAACCAACGGCAATGAAATATTCGGCTCTATTGGTTTTAGATAATCTTGTAAGGTAGCAGCCCGATATATCAAGCTCACATAGACTATTCAGTCCATTGTGATACCATAGTGGTGAACTTCTCTCTTATCACTGAGTGCTGCCCGATTCCATTTTAAGCTCAATGACAAGAGACCTCCTTTTTATACCAGGGTCCAAACACCGAGAGAGATGGTTCATATTTTTGTTTTTTTACTGCTGTGTTTTTTTTTTATTCTCAGTCGACTTTTTACTTTTGTAAAAGTATATTTTTTTCTTAATAAAAATTTATAAAAATAATTAAATATTTCTTTCTACGGACTATCTATCTTGATAAGCATCCTTATAACGTGATGTTAGTATATGTCCTCTTACAATTATCCACAAATTGATCGATATCGTTATTCTTAATTATATATAGCCCACATATACAGCGGCTCCCGAATACTACTTCTGAAGCTTTCGACAACTGTTATTACAAGCCAAGAAATTCGATTGTGGATGAGGTCTTTAGTATAACTTTTTACGTAATTCATGGTAGAAGGTAAATAGACCCTCCACCACCATATACTTACGCCATATACTTACGCCATGTACTAAATTTCAGCCGAATCGGATGAAATTTGCTTCTCTTAGTGCGAGCCTCTAAGAGCTAAATCTGGGGATCGGTTTATATGGGGGCTATATATAATTATGAACCGATATGAACCAATTTATGCATTGTTATTGAGAGCATGTACTAACACCGTGTACCAAATTTCAACCGGATCGGATGAATTTTGCTCCTCCAAAAAGGCTCCGGAGGACAAATCTGGGTATCGGTTTATATGGGGGCTATATATAATTATGGAGCGATGTAAACCAATTTTTGCACAGTGGTTACAGACATTATACTTACACCATGTACAAAATTTTAGCCGGATCGGATGAAATTTGCTTCTCTTAGAGGCTCCGCAAGCCAACGGACTGAATAGTCTATGTAAGCCTGATACATCGGGCTGCCACCTAACCTAACCTATCCGATTTGCCTGAAATTCAAAATTTAGATGTATTTTAGGTCCATAAATAGGTGTAGCGAATATGGTTTGGATCGGGCCATATTTTGGCAGACTTCCCATATGTTAAATCTACCGATTTCAATGTGTTGGTATATATATGTTTTCTCGGTATGTTTATATATAGCCCCCATATAAACCGATCCCCAGATTTGGCTTGCGGAGCCTCTAAGAGAAACAAATTTTATCCGATCCGTCTGAAATGTGATACATAGTGATAGTATATGGTCTCATATACTCGGTCCATAATTATATATAGCCCCCATATAAACCGTTACCCAGATTTGTCCTCCGGAGACTTTTTGGAGGAGCAAAATTCATCCGATCCGGTTGAAATTTTGTACACGGTGTTAGTATATGCTCTCTAGTAACCATGCATAAATTGGTTCATATCGGTTCATAATTATATATAGCCCCCATATAAACCCATCCCCAGATTTAGCTTGCGGACCCTCTAAGAGAAGCAAATTTCATCCGATTCGGCTGAAATTCAGTACATGGCGTATGTATATATTCTCTAACAAACATGCAAAAGTTGGTCCACATCGGTCCATAATTATATATAGCCCCCATATAAACCGATCTCCCGATCTGGCTTGCGGAGCCTCTAAGAGAAGAAAATGTCATCCCATCCGTCTGAAATTTGGTACATGGTGTTAGTATATGGTCTCTAACAACCATGCAAAAATTGGTCCCCATCGGTGCATAATTATATATAGGCCCCATATAAACGGATCCCCAGATTTGACCTCCAGAGCCTCGTGGATGAGCAAAATTCACCCGATCCGGTTGAAATTTGGTACGTTGTTAAATTTGGTACACTACGCTAGTATATGGCCGCTAACAACCATTCCAAACTTGGTCCATATCGGTCAGGTTAGTTATATATAGCAGAACCCCAAAAAAAATCTACCAAAATTTATTTCTATAGAAAATTTTGTCAAAATTTTATAACTATACAAAATTTTGTCAAGGTTTTATTTCTATAGAAAAATTTGTTAAAATTTTATTTCTATAGAAAATTTTGTCAAAATTTTATTTCTACAGAAAATTTTGTCAAAATTTAATTACAATACAAAATTTTTTTAAGATTTTATTACTATATAAAATTTTGTCAAAATTTTATTTCTATAGAAAATTTTGTGAAACTGAATTATATACGTATTTAAACGGCCTTTTTTGTATAATATATACCCCGTATGGACTAACTTACAATTGACAAGACGATGTTAAGAAGTTTTAAGATAACTTGTCATCGGCAAGTGTTACCGCAACACAAGTAATTCGATTGTGGATGACAGTGTTTAGTACAAGTTTCTATGCAATCCATGGTGGAGGGTACATAAGATTCGGACTGGCGAACTTACGGCCGTATATACTTGTTTTTAATTGATTTTTATTTTTTTTTTTTTGTTTCAATCAAATGTTTACATTAAATATTTTGGTGATATTTATATTCTGTATACAAAAAAAAATCATTTTATATGCACTCACGAAATTAATTGATCCAATTAACTTTTAATTGAAATGTCTTCAATCACAAAAATTATAGTATCAATCACCAATGTCAATTAAAAAATTATTTGATCCAATTAAAAAAAAAATTATTGATATTATTAATTCTTGTGATTGATTTTAGTTTTAATTAACAGATTTGTGGAATCAATTAAATTTTGAATTGAATATTTGTGAAAATTCAATTAAAATTTTAATTGGAAATATTTTGGTGAAGAATTTTTCTGTGCACTACACAATGTGATAGGTAGCACTGGAGATGGACATCTATAAGACAAAATATAGGCTAAAGTGTTACATGTTTACAATGTGAAATTAATTATTATTATTGATATTCAAAATGTCTCATGTATTATAATTTTTAGCAGTATTATCATTTCCAATCTATATGTATCTTGTTATCTTTTCATTAAATAAATGATATTGATTAAAATATTAAAAAAAAATGTGAAAAACATCTACAAACAAATTTAAGGATCACAATTTATTAATTTTTCAAATGGTGTCATAATAAAATTTATATCAAACACTTCTATGCCTATGTGCCGTTTCCACTAATGTGCAATCTCGAGGGGAAATGGAAACTCAAAGCTACAAAAAAAAAATATCCCATTCTTATCTCCACCATTGCCACAATCAGCACCATGATGGTATATTATGTTCAAAGCAAATATTCCGGTTACAAAAGAAAAGTACATTTCCGCAAAACAAATACATATTTTCTTTTGCTTTATTCCATCCATCTATCCACCCATCTATCCATCTACTATGCCTTTTCTCTTATTCTGGTTAAATATTTTTAGACAATTTCAGTTCAAAGAGTTTGTGGTGGTCTCTCTCACAGTTGGCCTTTTATAGAGAGACAAGAGGTATCACCTACCGTAGCAAAAGCTCCAGACACCCAATTTGCAACCATTGAATGAGGTTGGCATTTAACCATTCACAGTATGAAACGTATACTGCATCTGGCAATGGAGCTTGTGATGGTTCAATCCTTACATTTGCATGATTTAGCACCAAATTTAAATGTTTTTTATTCGATTTGTTTTGGCTTGTGTTCCACCCATTGACTATGGTTTTTACATAGTACAATATTACCAATGGTATGGTTGTTGTGTCTAAGAGCAAAGGATCCTTGGGATAGAGAGAATTTTACAGAAGATAGAAGAAAGTTTTACAGAAATTACTTTTTTCATATTTATTTTCTGTGGTCATTGTTCAAATGTAGATATTCATGTTTTCTCTTTGCTCACCTGTAGATAGGAATGTCAACGTGGCAACAAAGGTAATAGATATGATAGTGGGATTTTGGTCCAATAAAAAGTATCTGACCTTTTGGAAGCTTATGCAGTTACCATAGGATGGGGGGTATATTAACTTTGTCATTCCGTTTGTAACACATCGAAATATTGCTCTAAGACCCCATAAGGTATATATATTCTGGGTCGTGGTGAAATTCTAAGTCGATCTAAGCATGTCCGTCCGTCCGTCTGTTGAAATCACGCTAACTTCCGAACGAAACAAGCTATCGACTTGAAACTTGGCACAAGTAGTTGTTATTGACGTAGGTCAGATGGTATTGCAAATGGGTCATATCGGACCACTTTTACGTATAGCCCCCATATAAACGGCCCCCAAATTTGGCTTACGGATCCTCTAAGAGTATTTCAAATTTCATCCGATCCGGCAAAAATTTGGTACATGGCGTTAGTATATGGTCTCTAGCAACCATGCATAAATTGGTCCACATCGGTCCATACTTATATAGAGCCCCCATATAAACCGATACCCAGATTTGGCTTGCGGAGCCTCTAAGAGAAGCAAATTTCATCCGATCCGGCCGAAATTTGGTACATGGTGTAAGTATATGGTCTCTAACAACTATGCAAAAATTGGTATACATCGGCCCATAATTATATATAGCCCCCATATAAACCAATACCCAGATTTGTCTTCCGGAGCCTTTTTTGGAGGAGCAAAATTCATCCGATCCGGTTGAAATTTAGTACACGGTGTTAGTATATGCTCTCTAGTAACCATGCATAAATTGATTCATATCGGTTCATAATTATATATAGCCCCCATATAAACCCATCCCCAGATTTGGCTTGCGGAGCCTCTAAGAGAAGCAATTTTCATCCGCTCCGGCTGAAATTTGGTTCATGGTGTAAGTATATGGCCTCTAACAACTGTGCAAAAATTGGTCTACATCGACCTATAATTATATATAGCCCCCATATAAACCGATCTCCCGATCTGGCTTGCGGCGCCTCTAAGAGAAGAAAATTTCATCCCATCCGTCTGAAATTTGGTACATGGTGTTAGTATAGGTCTATAACAACCATGCAAAAATTGGTCCCCATCGGTGCATAATTATATATAGGCCCCATATAAACGGATCCCCAGATTTGACCTCCCGAGAGTG
Organism: Haematobia irritans; assembly: GCF_050003625.1. Classification (NCBI taxonomy): domain Eukaryota; kingdom Metazoa; phylum Arthropoda; class Insecta; order Diptera; family Muscidae; genus Haematobia; species Haematobia irritans. Next base: position 170,652,381 of record NC_134397.1, on the reverse strand, counting down.
ATGATTTGACCTCCGGAGAGTGATGTATTACGGAGCCTCTAAGAGAAGCAAATTTTATCCGATCCATCTGAAATTTGGTACATGGTGTTGGTATAACATATGGTCTCTAACAACTACGCATAATATGGTCCACATCGGTCCATAATTATATATAGCCCCCATATAAACAGATCCACATATTTTGCAAAAATTGGTCCACATCGGTCCATAATTATATATAACCCCCATATTAACCGATCCCTCGATTTGGATTGCGGAGCCTCTAAGAGAAGCAAATTTCATCCGATTCGGTTGAAATTTGGTACGTGGTGTTAGTATATGGTCTCTAACAACCATGCAGGAATTGGTCCATAATTATATGTCGCCCCCATAAAGGGTGATACGGTCAAAATTTGGTCAATATAAACTTGACGTATTTCTTTCAATTTTGCATTTAAAAAACCTGAACACCCCTCATTTTGAAGGTGTGTGTGTAGAATGTTGCTCTTATTTTGATTTTGGAATTCCCTTTTCAGTTGTCAAAATGCCGTCCAAGCAAGAAGAGCAGCGTATCAAAATTTTGCTCGCGCATCGCGAAAATCCGAGCTACTCGCACGAAAAGCTGGCAAAATCGCTGAAATTTGCCAAATCAACCGTTACAAATGTAATTAAAGTGTTTGGGGAACGTTTGTCGACAGCCAGGAAGTCTGGATCGGGTGGAAATCGAAAACCGGAAGCCGCTGAGACGACAAAGAGAGTTGCCGGTAGTTTCAAGCGAAACCCTAACCTCTCTCTCCGAGATGCCGCAAATAAGCTGGGTGTATCGTCTACAACCGTGCATCGAGCCAAAAAACGAGCCGGACTATCGACTTACAAGAAGGTAGTGACTCCAAATCGCGATGATAAACAAAATACGACGACCAAAGCGCGATCCCGGAGGCTGTACACGACGATGCTGACGAAGTTTGACTGCGTGGTAATGGACGACGAAACCTACGTCAAAGCCGACTACAAGCAGCTTCCGGGACAGGAGTTTTATACGGCAAAAGGAAGGGGAAAGGTAGCAGATATTTTCAAGCACATAAAACTGTCAAAGTTCGCAAAGAAATATCTGGTTTGGCAAGCCATCTGTACCTGTGGCTTGAAAAGCAGCATTTTCATAGCTTCCGGGACTGTCAACCAAGAAATTTACGTGAAAGAGTGTTTGAATAAACGTCTGCTGCCTTTCCTGAAGAAACACGGTGTTCCGTAATGTTTTGGCCGGATTTGGCATCTTGCCATTACGGTAAAAAGGCCATGGAGTGGTACGCCGCCAACAACGTGCAGGTGGTTCCCAAGGACAAGAACCCTCCCAACAGGCCAGAGCTCCGCCCAATTGAGAAATACTGGGCTATTGTCAAGCGGAACCTAAAAAAATGCTAAGGACGAGCAGCAGTTCAAGGCAAACTGGCTTTCTGCGGCGAAAAAGGTGGACAAGGTGGCTGTACAAAATCTGATGGCAGGTGTCAAGCGTGAGGCCCGGCAATTCGGATTTGGAAAAGCGAAAGCCTAACTGAATATTTTTCCTGAATTTTATACTAATTGAACTTGAAAAAGAAATTTAATTTGATTTTTTAAATAAACGATTTCGCCGATTTACACGCGTTTTCCCTTGACCAAATTTTGACCGAATCACCCTTTATAAAAAGATCCCCAGATTTGACCTTCGGAGTTCTTGGAGGAACAAAATTCATCCGATCCGGTTGAAATTTGATACGTGGTGAAATTTGGAAGATTGCACTAGCATATGCTAACAACCATGCCAAAATTGGTCCATATCGGTCTATATTTATATATAGCCGATCCCCAAAAATAATCTATCAAAATTTTATTTCTATAGAAAATTTTGTCAAAATTTTATTACTATAGAAAATTTTGTCAAAATGTTATTACTATACAAAATTTTGTCAAAATTTTATTTCTATAGAAAATTTTGTCAAAATTTTATTTCTATAGAAAATGTTGTCAAAATTTTATTTCCATAGAAAATTTTGTCAAAATTTTATTTCTATAGAAAATTTTGTTAAAATTTTATTTCTATAGAAAAATTTGTCAACATTTTATTTATGTAGAAAATTTTGTTAAAATTTTATTTCTATAGAAAATTTTGTCAAAATTTTATTTCTATAGAAAATTTTGTCAAAATTTTATTTCTATAGAAAATTTTGTCAAAATTTTATTTCTATAGAAAATTTTGTCAAAATTTTATTTCTATAGAAAAACTTTTAAAAATTGTATTTCTATACAAAATTTTGTAAAAATTTTATGTCTATAAAAAATTTAGTCAAAATTTTATTTCTATAGAAAATTTTGCAAAATTTAATTCTATAGAAAAATCTTGCAAAATTTTAGTTCTATAGAACATTTTGCAAAACTTTAATTTCTATAGAAAATTTTGCAAAAATTAATTCTATAGAAAATTTTTCAAAATTTTATTTCTATAGAATTTTTTTTAATTATTTCTATAGAAAATTTTATAAAAAATCTTTTGTTTCTACAGAAAATTTTCTTAAAATTTTATTTCTATAGTAAATTTTCTTAAAATTTGAAGTATTTGAGATTTTATCGAAATGTATATCTAAATACAAAGTTGTGTCCATCTGTTCCTCAATAATCACCAAACGCTTTCCTTTATGAAAGATACGAGTATTGGCTTTTATATTTCAGGTTTAGAGAATAAACACAAATATTAATCCTCGCATATCGCTTTGTTGTTATCCCCATTAAGATCTTTACACTTTTGTATGCATTTTTGAACCAATTGTCCAAGCACTTTTGTAATCCAGATTGAGGTGTGTCGAAAAACGACAACCTATCATTTTATTTTTTACGTATGGGAATAAAAAGAAATCATTCCGTGCCCGGTCAAAACTATAAGTCGTATGATCCATCAAATCGATGTTTTGAATGATCAAAAATGCAATTCTTTGAGTCTATTTGTGAGAGCTCGTATCGTCTTCGTCTGGTTGGTTTTCATAATTTCTTAGGTTAGGTCAGGTTAGGTGGCAGCCCAATGTATCAGGCTCACTTAGACTATTCAGTCCATTGTGATACCACAGAATTCACTTTTCTGCTTTGTTCTAGTGGAAAGATTGCAACATATTCAAGTTCTCCGAAAAAAAAAACAAGCGATCATTTTCTTGGAAGTGTAGACGACTGCTGTTTCCTTTCGGGTTCATACCCTTAAACCATAATTCATCACCTATCTCATAGACGATTTTGGAAGTACTGCGATCGTATTTTTGGAGCATTTCTATCGACCAATCGACAGGGATGGAAAAATTGTGTGGGACCAACGCGAACAATTTTTTTGTCAAATAATCATGGAGGATTGAATGTATGCTGGTCCAACTAATGTCTAAGGTTCTTTCAATCTCACGATTGGTGGTCACATGACGGTCTTGCAATATCAGTTGGTGTACAGCATCAACGATTTCCAGAACAACAACTGAGTTTGGACGACCTTCACTAAATTCGTTTCGACGCGAACTACTACCTAGGTTGAATTCACCATACCATTTACCATTAAATACTGGCCCTTGCTGGAGCTTAATTGAATTAAGTTCTTGTTGAGTTAATCCACGATGAAAGTTGTAAAAAATTATCACACGAAAATGTTCACTATTCGATTCCATTATGGAATAGCGCTAATATGTCAAATTGTTCTGAGTACTTATAATTTCAAAAATGTCAAGCTTCACTATAGAGCTGTCAGTTGGCAGATTGCAACTCTAGGGTTGCCCAATCCCGAAATATAAAAGGCAACTCTGGTATCAATTATAACGAAAATTAATATTAAGAGTTTAAAACAAGTAAGGAAAGTCTAAAGTCGGGCGGGGCCGACTATATTATACCCTTCACCCCTATGTAGGCCATAATTTGTGTTACCATCTCAACTACTTCACATTTGCTGGAAGCTATAAAGGAGAAAATTGTTTTACTTCTACAAAATCTCTAGAATTAAAATTTAAATCGGCTAACGCTATCCAGTTAATTGGAGGAAACATCCATTGAAAATGGGTCTAAAATGTGTAACAGTCTACCATATTTCCCCAACTCTGGTGTACGTATATATGGGAGCTATATATAATCTGAACCGATTTTGACTAAATTTGACATGCATAGTTAGAATAATAATTCTGCTATCTATGCGAAATTTCACGTAAATGGGAGTATAACTTTAGCCCCCCTGGTCATATGAGTGGAAATCAGACGGAAGATATATATGGGAGCCATATCTAAATCTGAACCGATTTCAGCCAAATTTGGCACAATTACCGATACTACTAAACGTACTCCTTGTGCGAAATTTGAAGCAAATCACGGCAAAACCCTGGATTTTGAGGCCATATAAGTTCAAATCGGACGAAAGATATATATGGGAGCTATATCTAAATCTGAATCGATTTTGACAATATTTGGCACATACAATAGTATCGTTAAAAGTACCGCTTGTGCAAAATTTGAAGTAAGTCAGGGCAAAACTGTGGCTTTTGAGACCATATAAGTCCAAATCGGGCGAAAGATATATATGTGAGCTATATTTAAATCTGAACCGATTTTAACAAAATTTGACACACTTAACAATACTATTAAATGTACCCCTTGTGCAAAATTTGAAGCAAATCACGGCAAAACTCTGGCTTTTGTGGCCATATAAGTTCAAATCGGACGAAAGATATATATGGGAGCTATATCTAAATTTGAACCGATTTCAATCAAATTTACCAAGCATTGGTAGAATGATAATTCTACCCTCTGTGCAAAATTTCACGATGATCGGTAGTAAACTTTGGCTTCTGTGGTCATATGAGTCTAAATCGGACGAAAGATATAAATGGGAGCTATATTTAAATCTGAACCGATTTGGCTGATATTTTGCAGGATTTTCAAGATTCATAAAATATTTGGATGTACGGTATTTCAAGAAAATCGGTTGATATACACGCTAACTATGACCAAATCGGGGATAAATATATATGGCAGCTATATCTAAATCTGAACCGATTTTTGCCAAAACCAATAGCGATTGTCTCTGTCCGAAGAAACGGCCATATGCCAAATTTGAGGACGATCGGACTTAAATTGCGAGCTGTACTTTGTGCACAAAATTACATATACAGACAGACGGACGGACAGACAGACAGACGGACATCGCTAAATCGACTCAAAATTTAATTCTAAGCCGATCGGTATACTAAAAGATGGGTCTATGACAATTATTTCTTGGCGTTACATACAAATGCACAAACTTATTATACCCTGTACCACAGTAGTGGTGAAGGGTATAACAAATGCACAAACTTATTATACCCTGTACCACAGGAGTGGTGAAGGGTATAAATATGGTCGCAACGCGCCGTACCAATGGTCGTATACGTTATATGAATGATGAAGTTTCTGATATGTTAACCATACGCCACACGATACAATCAAATAAAAATTCTTAAGCTCCTACCCAATTGTTCTAAAGGAACAACTTTAAAAACACTTCCAAAAATGTCCTCCCAAAGATGTTCTTTATTTTAACTACACAAAAAGTTTTTTAATTCACTTTTTTAATACTCGCTTTATTCATATTTTTAAAGGGTAATTTTTACATTTTGTGTTTCAAATGGGTTAAAAATAGAATAGGAATTAATAAAAATGTGTACTAACATTATTAAAATTTTGTCGAAAGAAATGCTAAATCCAATCTTCAAAAATTGCGAATTTTTGAAAATCTTGGACGTCAAACGTTTCAGACAAGCGTTAGAATGCATTAAAAATCATGAAAAATATTTTTTTTGGCAAAATATTACAAAATTTTTTAATTCACATCCAATGCAAATTCAATGCAACGGCTGTTAAAATGCTGGACATCCGTCCTAAGACAAGCACCACTTCCGAATCCAAAAGGAAAATTTTTACTACTTCTTTTGGCGACGCTCATTTTTTATTTTTTTTTGCTGGGTAGATCCCAAAATTGGTCCCTCTAGATATAATGTCTCATAAAATTTGTACCTAAAACAATTAGAGAAATAATGAAGTAAGAAGTGAAGCTATTTTACCTCAAAAACTGTGTTGTTGTTGATATGAAGGACATAGAAAAACGAAATAACTTATTCTAGTTAAAAGAAAGCCAACAATTTTATTATACCCTCCATCATAGGATGGGGGTATATTAACTTTGTCATTCCGTTTGTAACACATCGAAATATTGCTCTAAGACCCCATAAAGTATATATATTCTGGGTCGTGGTGAAATTCTGAGTCGATCTAAGAATGTCCGTCCGTCCGTCCGTCCGTCCGTCCGTCCGTCCGTCTGTTGAAATCACGCTAACTTCCGAACGAAACAAGCTATCGACTTGAAACTTGGCACAAGTAGTTGTTATCGATGTAGGTCGGATGGTATTGAAAATGGGCCATATCGGTCCACTTTTACGTATAGCCCCCATATAAAGGGACCCTCAGATTTGGCTTGTGGAGCCTCTAACAGAAGCATATTTCATCCGATCCGGCTGAAATTTGGTATATGGTGTTGGTATATGGTCTCTAACAACCACGCAAAAATTGGTCGACATCGGTCCATAATTATATATAGCCCCCATATAAACCGATCCCCAGATTTGGCTTGCGGAGCCTAAAAGAGAAGCAAATTTCATCCGATCCGGCTGAAATTTGGTACATGGTGTTGGTATATGGTCTCAAACAAGCGTGCAAAAATTGGTTCACATCGGTCCATAATTATATATAGCCCCCATATAAACCGATCCCCAGATTTGGCTTGCCGAGCCTCAAAGAGAAGAAAATTGCATCCGATCCGGCTGAAATTTGGTACATGATGTTGGTATATGGTCTCTTACAACCATGCAAAAATTGGTTCATATCGGTCCTTAATTATATATAGCCCCCATATAAACCGATCTCCAGATTTGGCTTGTGGAGCCTCTAAGAGAAGTATATTTCATCCGATCCGGCTGAAATTTGGTACATGGTGTTGGTATATGGTCTCTAACAATCATGCAAAAATTGGTCCACATCGGTCTATAATTATATATAGCCCCCATATAAACCGATCCCCAGATTTGGCTTGCGGAGCCTCAAAGAGAAGCAAATTTCATCCGATCCGGCTGAAATTTGGTACATGATGTTGGTATATGGTCTCTAACAACCATGCAAAAATTGGTCCACATCGGTCCATAATTATATATAGACCCCATATAAACCGATCTCCAGATTTGGCTTGCGAAGCCTCAAAGAGAAGCAAATTGCATCCGATCCGGCTGAAATTTGGTACATGGTATTGGTATATGGTCTCTAACAACCGTGCAAAAATTGGTCCACATCGGTCCATAATTATATATAGCCCCCATATAAAACGTTCTCCAGATTTGACCTCCGGAGCCTCGTGGAGGAGCGAAATTCATCCGATCCGGTTCAAATTAGGAACGTGGTGTTAGTATATGGTCGCTAAAAACCATACCAAAATTGGTCCAATCACACAAAAATTGGTCTATATCGGTTCATAACCATGGTTACCACTAGAGCCAAAAAAATGTACCAAAATTTTATTTTTATAGAAAATTTTGTCAAAATTTTATTTCTAGAGAAAATTGTGTTAAAATTTTATTCGGTTCATAATAAAATTTTCATCATTGTCAGAATTTTATTTCTATAGAAAATTTTGTCAAAATTTTATTTCTATAGAAAATTTTGTTCAAATTTTATTCGGTTCATAATCATGGTTACCACTCGAGCCAAAAATAATCTACCAAGATTTTATTTGTATAGAAAATTTTGTCAAAAGTTTATTTCTATAGAAAATTTTGTTAAAATTTTATTTCTGTTGAAATTTTTGTCAAAATTTTCTTTCTATAGAAAATTTTGTCAAAATTTTTATTTCTATAGAAAATTTTGTGAAAATTTTATTTCTATAGAAAATTTTGTTAACTTTTTCAAACTGAATTATATACGTATTGGATCGATCTTTTTTGATTTAATATATACCACGTATGGACTTACATACAATTTAGAAGATGGTGTTAGGAGGTTTTAAGATACCTTGCCATCGGCAAGCGTTACCGCAACTTAAGTAATTCGATTCTGGATGGCAGTGTTTAGAAGAAGTTTCTACGCAATCCATGATGGAGGGTACATAAGCTTCAGCCTGGCCGAACTTACGGCCGTATATACTTGTTTATTTATTTATTTTTTTTTTTTTTTGCTGGGTAGATCCCAAAATTGGTCCCTCTAGATATAATGTCTCATAAAATTTGTACCTAAAACAATTAGAGAAATAATGAAGTAAGAAGTGAAGCTATTTTACCTCAAAAACTGTGCTGTTGTTGATATGAAGGGCATAGAAAAACGAAATAACTTATTCTAGTTAAAAGAAAGCCAACAATTTTAAAGAAAGCTTACCAATTCTCTGTTAAATTATACGCTGAGGGAAATATAAAAAATTTGTCCCAATTCATTTAGGGTTACTCTGAAATTAAATACTTTTTTTACATTTTTTTCCAAAAAATTCTTATTAAATATGTAATAAAATAAAAAAAAACTAAATATTCTTGTTAAAATAAAGTTAAAGAAACCTTACCAATTCACTATTAAATTATAAGCAGATGAGTAATAAAAATTGTTCCAATTGTTCTGAGGTTTTTCTGAAATTAAAGATTTATGACCATATGTAAAATAATTTATTGTAATCGAATGAATTTATGTGGCAAAAGTAGGCTTGAAGTTTAACTTTTTTGTATGTGGGGATTAGTTTTTACATTAAAAATATTAAATTGGTTTCCAAAAAATTTGATTAAAGGAATAATACAATAAGTTTTTAAAAACTGTGTTTTTGGCGATATAAAGGTCATAATAACGTAAATATTTTAGTTAAAAGAAAGCAAAATTTTTAAAAGAAAGCAACATTTTTAAAAGAAAACTTACCAATTCTCTATTAAATTATACGCCGAAATATAAAAATTTGAAATTAAAGAAAAACATTAAACTGGTTTCCAAAAAAATTTAATTAACTAATAATAATATGAATAAAAACATCTCTTTAAAAGAAAGCCACATTTTTGAAAAGAAAACAATTTACGATTAAACTATGATCTGAGGTGTAACAAAAAAGTTTCCTAATTCATCTCGGATTACTCTGAAATTGAATATTTATTCTTGATCAGGGAGAAATTCTAAGACGATATATACATGTCCGTCTGTCTGGCTGCCTGTCTGTTGTAATCACGCTACAGTCTTCAGTAATGAAGCAATCATGCTGAAATTTTGCACAAACTCGTCTTTCGTCTCAGGCAGATCAAGTTCGAAGATGGGCTATATCGGTCCAGGTCCTTATATAGTCCCCCTATAGACCGATCCCCCACTTTTACTTATTGGGCTTATAAAAACCGTAGTTTTTATTGAAATTGGAAATCTAGAGGTATTCTAGGACCATAAAGAGGTGTGTCAAAAATGGTTAGTATCGGTCCATGTTTTGGTATAGCCCCGATATAGACCGATCTCCCGATTTTACTTCTTGGGCTTATAGAAACCGTACATGTCATCCAATTTGCCTGAAATTGGAAATCTAGAGGTATTTTAGGACCACAAAGAGGTGTGCTAAAATTGTTGAGTATCGGTCTATGTTTTGGTATAGCCCCCATATAAACCGATCTCATGATTTTACTTCTTGGGCTTATAGAAACCGTAATTTTTATCCAATTTGCATGAAATTTGAAATCTAGAATTATTTTAGGACCATAAAGAGGTGCGCCGAAAATGGTGAGCATCGGTCAATGTTTTAGTTAAGTTTTAGTTATTCAATTTGCTTGAAATTAAAAATCAAGAGATATTTTAGCACCACAAAGAGGTGTACCGAAAATGGTGAGTATTGGTCCATGTTTTGGTATATCCCCCATATAGACCGATCTCCAGATTTTACTTCTTGGGCTTATAGAAACCGTAGGGTTTATCCAATTTGCCTGAAATTAAAAATCTAGAGGTATTGTAAGACCATAAATACATGTGTCGAAAATGCCGCGTATTGGTCCATGTTTTGGTATATGGGGGATATAGATAGACCGATCTCCCGATTTTACTTCTTGGGCTTATAGAAACCGTTGTTTTTATCCAATTTGCATGAAATTTGAAATCTAGAATTATTTTAGGACCATAAATAGGTGCGCCGAAAATGGTGAGTATCGGTTAATGTTTTAGTATAGCCCCCATATAGACCGATCTCCCGATTTGACTCCTAGAAACCGTAGTTTTTATCGAATTTGCCTGAAATTGTAAATATACTGGAATTTTAGACTCACAAAAACGTGTATCGGATTTAGTTTCTATCGGTCCATTTGGTAAGGCCTACATATAGACCGATTTCATTTCTTGAGGATATAGAAGGCACACTGATCATGAAAATTGCTTGAAACTGAATGTAAAATCTCCACATTTTACTTCTCGTACTCATTTTAATAATGGGGGTGAAAATCTACAGATTTTAGGTTTCAAATCAAGGCGTTATTTCATCATTTTCTTGCACACTTGCAAGAGATGTTAATGATTCCTCTAAAACTCAAACGAAAATAGTTCTTATAAATTCAGAATCTAATATAGTGTTCATAGGTTAGGTTAGGTTAGGTGGCAGCCCGATGTATCAGCCTCACTTAGACTATTCAGTCAGTCCATTGTGATACCACATTGGTGAACTTCTCTCTTATCACTGAGTGCTTCCCGATTCCATGTTAAGCTCAATGACAAGGGACCGAACGGCGCACAGTGGGGTTTTTGATGTCAAAAGCGGGAATTAATTCGAAGTAGCTTTCCCTGTTTATAGTTTTAACTTTTTTCGGCCAAATTCACTAAAAGACATAATACCAATCAAATTTTAAATATTTTTGAGTCCACATTTTATTTGTTTTCCATTAGTTAATTTGCAAGAAAAAAAAAAGAGAGAATGAATATCTGCTTTTTGATCTGATTCTTAACAATTATTATTATCATCATCACAATCATCATCGTCAGTAAAATTACTATATGTATCATTATCATCAACACTGGCATTTTGATCACCATCAAGATTTGACTCAAATATCAACATTTGAATTGCTTCCATAGGCAAATTGTGGGGTTTCTTCTCCTTTAATTTCTCATTTCTGATATAACTGGATCCGAAGTATGTTAATTAACAGTCTTTTAAATATCTCTTCAAAAAATGCTCTCTACAATTTTTAAAATCTTTGTTTCGAGCTTCTTGCGCTTCTTCCGACAACTGTCCAATTGGAAGTAAAGCGTGGTTAATTATTTCTGCTCCAAGTAATAAATATTTGTGCACAATTGGGGACATATAGTACCAGGGGTTGAAAAATGTATTTCCATTTAATTTCAAAATGTGCAAAAAAGTGCAGACAACTTTTTCATCTATGCTTTCAAAAGAGTTTATTGTTTTAGAAAAAATAAACTTTTTTACTTAATTTGGCTTTATTCACAACTAGTTGTCGACATATTTCTCGAAATCCTCTAATTTAAAGACTTACGAGCGAAACTAAATTTCAAATAATAACACAAGTCACATATAACAACAAAAAACACAAAAATAATCTTATTAACCTGAGGATGAAGGTTCCATTATTATTTTTTTAATTATCGCTTTAGAAAACACTCAAAACTAATTTTTAAGACACCAATAACTTACATTTATATCGCACGCAAGGAAAACGTAAAATAACTCCAACTTCAAACATATATAGTGGCACAAGGGTACTTGTCACAGACACAATTTTTGCGCTAGTGATGTGGAATTTTGTGTACTTTTACCGACTATAAAAATTTTTTCGGTTCTCCTAAATTTCATTTTTCAATTAATTCCCATTTTTGGTATCAAAAACCCCAATGTGCGGCGTTCCACATTGCAGTGAAACCACTTAGAGAAGCTTTGAAACCCTCAGAAATGTCACCATCATTACCAAGGTGGGATAATCCACCGCTGAAAAACTTTTTGGTGTTCGGTCGAAGCAGGAATCGATCCCACGACCTTGTGTATGCAAGGCGGGCATGCTAACCATTGCACCACGGTGGCTCCCTCTTCATAGGTAAAATCTTTAAATTTATCTTCGAGAAGTGTACTAGTAGAATTGCTCTGTTTGGGATAATATCTGTCATCAAATCCCCCACACATTTCAAAGGAAACTATAATATTTGATTCATGGTGGTGGGTATTTAAGATTCGGACCGGCCAAACTTGCTTCTGTATATACTTGTTGAACTTACAATAAATTGTTGTTAAAGAAAATTTTAATGTTAAACAAAATTTTTGTTGATATAACAAAATTGGTTGCTAATGCGACAAATATTACTAAAATCGTTATTGTAGTTACAAATTAAGTTGTTAGCTCAAATTTAAACATAATTTTAATTTTATTGACAAGAAAATTAATTTATATTTTTTTGTGTGAAAGACTTAAAACGAATGGTTTTTTTCCTTCACAATAGGCATGCATTTCACTTCATCCTAATATTATGAAGAACCATTATTGCAAAATGGGTACAATATCCGCTGGGCATACAATGGTCATGGGGATGATTTTTATAATCATCCGTTTCTAATATCGCTAAATATTTCCTTGAATATCACTACATTATTAATTCAGCACTATGATAAAATATCAAAATAACTCCATTATAGGAAGTATTGTAGACATGATTAACGAAGTCACGTACATGGACTTGATTTGCATTCTAATCAATTTATAATTTTACTACTGACACAAAAAGTCATTTAAATTTATATTTTCCTATTCGTACATCGCATGCGATCCTATTTCTATACAACAACAAGAATAGAATTAGTATTGGAATGATATTTCACCCATGCTCCACGTATTGCCCTTGCTCTAGTTACTACATTAGCTCACTCAGAAACAAAAGGACCAAACATGTCAACAGCAGTTAATTAAATTAATTACACGTAAATCTGACGCGACACAAAAACCAATGAAAAAGTTTATTTTGAAATTTTCTAAAGCACCCACATTATTCAAAACACATCTCAAATGTTCTTTTCCTATTCTAATAGACTTGATGTCGTAACATTTGTATTCTTTATTTGGATTTGTATGAAATTCACGTCTGCATCTGTTGTCAAATGCAAATCAAAAAATCAAAAGAAACCAAAAAAAAAAAAAAAAACAACGAAAGAAAGAAAACATTTCTATTGGAAACTTTTCGCCAGTGTGTCAATATGCCTGGGAAAGTTTTAACCAGATTGAAAAGTAAACTTATTCTCTGTATATTCCAAGCAGACACATTGTTTTAGATGAGTATTCGTTTTTGAGAATAATTTAGAGAGCGCATTCCTTCGACTATGGAGGGATATAATGTATGAGGGAACTACTGGCTATAAATATGAACAAGTAAATACGGCCTAAAGTTTGGCAAAGCCGACTCTTATGTATCCTCTATCATGGATTACGTAAAAAGTTCTAAGGAAAGTGTCATTCACACTCGAATTACTTGGAGTGTGTTAAATCTTGCCGATCGCAAGTTATCTTAAAACGTCTTAATATTATACCCAAAGTTTTGTATTAGTCCCTATGGTGTCTATGTTAGACAAAACAAGTATATACGGCCGTAAGTTCGGCCAGGCCGAAGCTTATGTACCCTCCACCATGAATTGCGTAGAAACTTCTTCTAAACACTGCCATCCACAATTGAATTACTGAAGTTGCGGTAACGCTTGCCGATGGCAAGGTATATTAAAACATCCTAACACCGTCTTCTAAATTGTATGTAAGTCCATACGTGGTATATATTAAATCAAAACAAGTAAGGAAAGTCTAAAGTCGGGCGGTGCCGACTATATTATACCCTGCACCACTTTGTAGATCTAAATTTTCGATACCATATCACATCCGTCAAATGTGTTGGGGGCTATATATAAAGGTTTGTCCCAAATACATACATTTAAATATCAATCGATCTGGAAGAATTTGATAGACTTCTACAAAATCTATAGACTCAAACTTTAAGTCGGCTAATGCACTAGGGTGAAACACAATGTTAGTAAAAAAAAATATGGGAAACTTTTAAATCTGAAGCAATTTTAAGGAAACTTCGAAAAAGTTTATTTATGATTTATCGCTCGATATATATGTATTAGAAGTTTAGGAAAATTCGAGTCATTTTTACAACTTTTCGACTAAGCAGTGGCGATTTTACAAGGAAAATGTTGGTATTTTGACCATTTTTGTCGAAACCAGAAAAACATATATATGGGAGCTATATCTAAATGTGAACCGATTTCAACCAAGTTTGGCACGCATAGCTACAATGCTAATTCTACTCCATGTGCAAAATTTCAACTAAATCGGAGTTAAAAATTGGCCTCTGTGGTCATATGAGTGTAAATCGGGCGAATGCTGTATATGGGAGATATATCTAAATCTGATCCGATTTCAACCAAATTTGGCACGCATAGCTACAATGCTAATTCTACTCCCTGTGCAAAATTTCAACTAAATCGGTGCAAAAATTGGCCTCTGTGGTCATATGAGTGTAAATTCTACTAATTCTACTCCCTGTGCAAAATTTCAACCAAATTGGGGTAAAACTCTGGCTTCTGGGACTGTATTAGTCCATATCGGGCGAAAGATATATATGGGAGCTATATCTAAATCTGAACCGATTTCAATAAAATTTGGCACACTTGACTATAGTACTAATTGTTCTTCTTGTGCAAAATTTTAAGCAAATTAGGGCAAAACTCTGGCTTCTGGGGCCATATAAGTCCATATCGGGCGAAATATATATATGGGAGCTATATCTAAATCTGAACCGATTTCTTCAAAAATCAATAGGGATCTATTCTGAGCCAAAACACATACTTGTGCCAAATTTGAAGTCGATTGGTCTAAAACTGCGACCTAGACTTTGATTACAAAAATGTGTTCACGGACAGACGGACAGACGGACATCGCTATATCGACTCAAGATCCCACCCTGAGCATTTTTGCCAAAGACACCATGTGTCTATCTCGTCTCCTTCTGGGTGTTGCAAACATATGCACTAACTTATAATACTCTGTTCCACAGTGTGGAGCAGGGTATAAAGATCGATCCAATACGTATATAATTAGTTTGACAAAATTTTCTTCAGACATAAAATTTTGACAAAATTTTCTATAGAAATAAAATCTTCAACAGAAATAAAATTTTGACAAAATTTTCTATAGAAATAAAATTTTGACAAAATTTTCTATAGAAATAAAATTGTGACAAAATTTTCTATAGAAATAAAATTTTGGTAGATTATTTTTGGCTCGAGTGGCAACCATGATTACGAATAAAATGTTAACAAAATTTTCTATAGAAATAAAATTTTAACAAAATTTTCTATAGAAATAAAATTTTGACAACATTTTCTATAAAAATAAAATTTTGATAAAATTTTCTATAGAAATACAATTTTAACAAAATTTTCTATAGAAATAAAATTTTGACAAAATTTTCTATAGAAATAAAATTTTGACAAAAGTTTCTATAGAAATAAAATTTTGGTAGATTATTTTTGGCTCGAGTGGCAACCATGATTATGAACCGATATAGACCAATTTTTGTGTGATTGGAGATCGGCTATATATAACTATAGACATATGGACCAATTTTGGTATGGTTGTTATATATACTAACTCTAAATTTCAAATTTGAACCGAATCGGATGAATTTTGCTTCTCTTTGAGGCTCCGTGAGCCTAATCTGGGGATCGGTTTATATGGGGGCTATATATAGTTATGGACCGATGTGAACCAATTTTTGCATGGTTGTTAGAGACCATATACCAAATTTCAGCCAGATCGGATGAAATTTGCTTCTCTTTGAGGCTCCGCAAGCCCAATCTGGGGATCGGTTTATATGGGGGCTATATATAATTATGGACCGATGTGGACCAATTTTTGCGTGGTTGTTAGAGACCATATACCAACATCATGTACCAAATTTCAGCCAGATCGGATGAAATATGCTTCTCTTAGAGGCTCCACAAACCAAATCTGAGGGTCCCTTTATATGGGGGCTATACGTAAAAGTGGACCGATTTGGCCCATTTGCAAAACCATCTGACCTACATCGATAACAACTACTTGTGCCAAGTTTCAAGTCGATAGCTTGTTTCGTTCGGAAGTTAGCGTGATTTCAACAGACGGACGGACGGACATGCTTAGATCGACTCAGAAATTCACCACGACCCAGAATATATATACTTTATGGGGTCTTAGAGCAATATTTCGATGTGTTACAAACGGAATGACAAAGTTAATATACCCCCCATCCTATGGTGGAGGGTATAAAAATGTAGATAACAACCTATATAAGCCAATTTAGTTCTCGATTGGTTTATACTGAGGAGTCTATAAATAATCATGAACCAATTTTCACACAGAAATTAGCCGGATCGGATGAAGTTTGTTCCTCCATCAGACTCCAGATGTCAAATTTGTAGTCGGTTTATATGGGGGCTATATATACTTATGGACCGATATGTGCCAATTTTTACATGGTTGTTAAAGGTCACAGATTAGAGTTCATAAATTTCAAACAGATCGGATGAAATCTGCTCCTCCAAGAGACTCCTCAAGACAAATCTTGGGATCGGTTTCTATTTGTAATAATTTGGCATATTCACAATAAAATAAAACTTTAAAAACTGTTATAACCAGGGCTGTGGAGTGGGAGTCGGAGTCTGAAGATTTTGCTGGAGTCGGAGTCGTAAAAATTTTCACATTTTTGTAACTAAACAAGTTTTTACGCAAATTAGTTTTCATTGCGTTATTCATTCGATCAATGTACAGTATGAATGTAAATCAAAAGCAACTTTAAATTACGGAGATCATTTTATGTTTCCTAGAATGTTAGACTAGCAGATGGGCTGAATCGATTCATTTTAATGCCCACCACCATAACAATTTATTTGCAATATTTCGAACAATCGATTTTATTTTTATTTGACGACCATACATACGTCGAATATTTGCAGAAAATTCTTTCAAAATTTTGTTTCTTTAGAAGATTTTGTCACAATTTTATTTCTATAGAAAAGTTGGTCAAATTTTTATTTCTATAAAAAATTAAGGCAAAATTTTATTTCTATAGAAAATGTAAAAATTTTATTTCTATAGAAAATGTTAAAATTTTATTTCTATAGAAAATTTTATCAAAATTTTATTTCTACACCCTCAAAAAAAATCGCTTCTCTAACATATGTCCCAAACATATTTTGCAGGAAGCATATATATTATTGTATACTGCCGAAACATTAATATGTTTGTGTTATGTGAACATATTGTATGTTTGGAAGCATTTTGAGCCCAAAAATAGTATATGCTTGGAAGAATTTTCCTCAAAGAAGATTGTGCTCAATCCCTCACATAATTTTCATTTCCACGAAATTTTTTAGTTCTTGGAACCAAGAAAAAAATTTTGCCCATAATGCCAAAATAATAAACAAAACACATGTCCACACATACATAAAATGCTGCTCTCAAAGCGAAAACACGTGTTGTTTTTTTCCAAATGTCTATTCTCTTGGTTCCGAATGTTTATTCTCTTTACTCTACTCTACTAATATTCAAATTAAATAATATTTAGACTTAAGCATATCAAATTTTTTGCCTTATCATAAAACAGTTTTCCGAAACAACATACAAGCGGTTTCACAGAAGTTGCTCTCTTTTGAGTCTCTCGCTGTGTTATGTTGATATCTTTCGTCAACCCTCCCGGTTTCCATCTCTATTTCTTTCTCTATACTCTCTCTCTCTCTCTCTGTCGCTCTCTGAATAAAATATCACAACATATATATGTTTACTCGAAATTTGTAAATGTATATATGTTTACATTCACACATATTATTTTTATGAAACATTCATGCCCCAAACATAATATGTTCTAACATACAACATATGTGTCCCAAACATTTAGAGTTAGTTAAGGAACATTACATGTTTGCACTTAAATATATTGTGTTTAAAAATTGTGCCCGAAACACATTTTGTTTATATCGGAACATATGAAAAACATATTTTTCTAACAGTGTATAGAAAATTTAGTCTACATTTTATTTCTATGGAAAATGTTCAAATTTTTTTATTGATATTTTTTTTCAAAAATGTATTTCTATTGAAAATTTTGTCAAAATTTTGTTTTTATCGAAAAATTTGTCAAAATTTTATTTCTATAAAAAATTTTATTCCTATAGATATTTTGGTCAACATTTTATTTCTTAGAAAATTTTGTCAAAATTTTATTTCTATAGAAAATTTTGTCTAAATTTTATTTCTATAGAAAATTTTGTCTAAATTTTATTTCTATAGAAAATTTTGTCTAAATTTTATTTCTATATAAAATTTTATCTCTTACTGATGCTCACTGGTGACTCAAATTTTCTTATACCTCCAATACATATTTATCGACTGATGAATCATAAATGCATGCGAAATTGAATCATAAATGCATGCAAATTATAAATATTTCGCACCACATTTGCCCAAGGCATTAGCTGTGCCGAAGATTTTATTTCTATAGAAAATGTTAAAATTTTATTTCTATAGAAAATTTTATCAAAATTTTATTTCTATAGAAAATTTTATCAAAATTTTATTTCTATAAAAAATTTTAGTATAAATTTTATTTCTATAGAAAATTTTCAATTTTTTTTATTGATATTTTTTTCAAAAATTTATTTCTATTGAAAATTTTGTCAAAATTTTGTTTTTTTATCGAAAAACTTGTCAAAATTTTATGTCTATAAAAAATTTTATTCTTATAGATATTTTGGTCAAAATTGTATTTCCATAGAAAATTTTGCCAACATTTTATTTCTATAGAAAATTTTGTCTAAATTTTATTTCTATAGAAAATTTTATTCCTATAGCAAATTTTCTCAAAATTGTATTTCTATAGCAAATTTTTTCAAAATTTTTTATCTTACTGATGCTCACTGATGACTCAAATTTCCATATACTTCTAATACATATTTATGGACTGATGAATCATAAATGCATGCGAAATGGCCTAAAAATTATAAATATTTGCGATATTTAAACCCTGCGCCGCATTGTGCCCAAGGCATTAGCTGTGCCGAAGATTTTGTAAAAGTCTGACAAAATATTGTCCAAATCAGGTCAGTTTTACATATTGGTTAATGGAAACATAAACCCTTGTATAAAGCACTCAACAAATTTGAAGGATTTGAGTTTCTATCGAAATATAAATCTAATTACAAAGTTGTCCAGGGTATATTATGGTCTGCCCGACTTCAGATTTCCATATTCGGTTTTTACTAAAATTGTGTTTCGTTCCATAATGTTAGATTTAAATTTTTCCAATTGATAATTGTAGATAAAAACGAGCTCGAGGTCTGTATGTTAGATTTACTTGATATCAGTCCATATTTTCGTATAGTCCCCATATAGACCGATCTTCCCATTTAACTACTTGATCACATAAATCCACAAGCTTTTTCCCATATGAATGAAATTTAAAATTTGCCTGACCACAGAGTACAATTTCCTGTTTTTAAAGCACATTGGAGTATTGTGATACAGTCCGAGAATTTATATTTCGAATCATCTGAAAAGTGTTATTTATCCGATTTGCTTGAACGATTAGAGAGTAATTTGAAGTCTTCTCAAAACTCAAACAAAAACTGTTCATATGGAAGCAGAACCTCGCAGCAAAAACGGGTCGCCAAAAAAGTAGTACAAATGTTCTTTTTGGATACGGTCCAAATTGGCGAAGAAGTGATGAATTTATCATGGGCTTGTCATAAGACGGATGTCCACCAATGCACTGAATTTGAATCCCTTCTTAAAGGTGGGTATTCGACTTTTTCGACTTTTTTCACTAAAGTGAAAACTAAATCAGTAAAAAAGGCATAAAAATATACATATTTGTTGCAGATTTTATTATAACTTTATGGGGAACAGCCCAAAGCAAGTTTTCACAAAGTTTGTATTCCTTAAAAAATATTAGTAAAGAAAAGTAATCGTGAAAAAATTGCGATTTTAGCGGCTAAACTCGAACTTAATACTCACCTTAAGGTGTGATTCGAATTCACAGTTTTGGAAGTGAATTAAAAAAATGTGTGATATATTCCCATATAAATATTTTTTATATATTTTTTTTAAGATTTTTATGCATTCTACTGTTTGTCTAAAATGAGTGACATCAACTATTCTAGAATCATCAATTTTTCTAGAATGGATTTAAATTTTTTTTCCACTAAATTTAAATAATTTGTTCCATTTTATAATTTCTTATTCTGTTTATAACTTATTTGAAAATTACCCATTAAAAATATGAAAAAAACAGTTATAAAAAATTTATTAAAAAGAACTTCCTGAGGAGTTAAAATAAAGAACATATTTGGGAGGACATTTTCGGAAGTCCTTTTAAAATTGTGCCTTTAGGAGAACTTCCAAATTTTTTGCTGGCCTGATGTAGTCTCCATATGAGTAACTTTCAAATTTAACTTCGTTGGCCATATCTGAAAAAAGAGATTTCTTTTCTGAGGTAAATTTAAAGGAAATATTTATAATAAAGGGGCATTTCTTTTGCTTAATTTTCGTTCAGGACCTAAGTATGTATTTTGTTCTTGGGGTGTAGTAGTTCCACAGTTGCCACAGTTGGTAGGATTTTACAATAAATTGTAGATTCTTTACTGATTGGTAAAATTCTTGATGTTTTGGTAGATTTGGCAAACTATTCCTCTCCAACTAAGAAGTACTGCCTCGACAAAATCTTCTATAGATATAAAATTTTTGTTGTGTTTTTTTTTTTTTAATTACTGGTTACTTCTTCTATCTTTTTTATTGTTTTGATTTCAGCTTCAAACCATTCTTGACAAAATTTTCTATGGAAATAAAACTTTGACAAAAATTCTAAAGAACTAAAGTTTTGACAACATTTTCTATAGAAATAAAAATTTGACAAAATTAGCCATAGAAATAAAATATTTACAAAATACATCTAAAATTTTGACAAAATTTTCTATAGAAATAAAAGTTTGGCACAAATTTTATAGAATAAATAAAATTTTAACAAAATTTTCATTAGAAATAAAATTTTAACAAAATTTTCTATAGAAATAAATTTTTGACAACATTTTCTATAGAAATAAAATTTTGAAAAAATCTCCTATAGAAATAAAATTTAAGTTTAACAAAATTTTCTATAGAAATAAAATGTAGACAAAATTTTTTTATAAAAATACAAAAACAAACATTTTTATAGAAATAAAATCTTGACAAAATTTTCTACAGAAATAAAATTTTGCCAAATTTTCTACAGAAATAAAATTTTGTCAAATTTTTTTATAGAAATAAAATTTTGACAATGTATTCTATAGAAATATAATTTTGACAAAACTTTTTACAAAAATAAAAATTCGACAAAATTAACTATCGAAATAAAACGTTGACAAATTTTTCTATAGAAATAAAATTTTGACATAATTACATTTAGAAATAAAATGTTGATAAAATTCCCTATAGAAATAAAATTTTAAGAAATTTTTCTAAAGAAATAAAATTGTGACAAAACTTTCTATAGAAATAAAATTTTGACAAAATTATCTATAGAAATAAAATTTTGATAAAATTCCCGATAGAAATAAAATTTTGACAAAATTTTGCCACAATTTTCTATAGAAATAAAATTTCTATAGAAAATTCATATATAAATTTTTTATAGAAATAAAATTTGGACAACATTTTCTATAGAAATAAAATTTTGACAACATTTTTTATAGAAATAAAGTTTTGACATCATTTTCTATAGAAATAAAATTTTAACAAAATTTTCTATAGAAATAAATATTTGACAAAATTTTCTACAGAAATAAAATTTAAAAAAAATCTCCTATAGAAATAAAAGTATAACAAAATTTTCTATAGAAATAAAATATTGACAAAATTATTTTATAAAAATACAAAAACAAAAATTTTTATAGAAATAAAATCTTGACAAAATTTTCTACAGAAATAAAATTTTGCCAAATTTTCTACAGAAATAAAATTTTTGTCAAAATTTTTTATAGATATAAAATTTTGACAAAATTTTTTACAGAAATAAAAATTTTACAAAATTAACTATCGAAATAAAATGTTGACAAAATTTTCTATAGAAATAAAATTTTGACAAAATTAGCTATAGAAATAAAATTTTGACAAAATTTTCTATAGAAATACAATTTTGACAAAATTTTCTAAAGAAATAAAATTGTGACAAAACTTTCTATAGAAATAAAATTTTGACAAAATTTTTTAAAGAATAAAATGTTGATAAAATATGCGATAGAAATAAAAGTTTGACAACATTTTGGCACAATTTTCTATATAAATAAAATTTCTATAGAAAATTCTTATATAAAATATTTATTTGAGAAACTTACGAACTCAGTTTCAGCAAACATCTCCCATTTTAGGAAACTGTTTAACAAAATTTTCTATAGAAATAAAATTTTGACAAAATTTTCTATAGAAATAAAAATTAAGAAAATTACCTACACTGAAAAAACAGTGAACCCACCAGGAAGAAAAATTTCGGTTAATTTTAGAAAATTTTGAATATTTTTAAAAAATGTTAACTAAACAGTATAACAAACGCTGGCATCACGCCGATGTCATAAAAATAAGTAAATATTTTTCGACAAATTCAAGAAAATTTATTAGACATAATTAAGTTTTTTCATGAAGGAAAAAATTGGAGTTCAAAATTGCAAGAATATCTTTAGTGACATACAAAGTTCCTGATGAACGCATTTGTAGTAAAATTTACAAATTTATAGAAATATTGAACTATTTTGTGGAAGGCGCGAATTTAGTTAATCTTTATCCTTCATTTGTGTATATTTTTGTCCTCGGTTTTAGTTAATTTAACTAACGAACACAAAAAATTATTAGAGTAGAGGAAACTTTCTCCAAACATAATAATTCCATGAACTAAAATAAAGTTAAATTGGCTTTAGTGAAATAGAGAGTTCACTTTTTTTTTTTTGAGTGTATAGAAAAAAACTTGACAAAATTAGCTATAGAAATAAAATTTTTACAAAATTTTCTGTAGAAATAAAATTTTGACAACATTTTCTGTAGAAAGAAAATTTTGACAACATTTTCTATAGAAGTAAAGTTTTGACAACATTTTCTATAGATATAAAATTTTGACAAAAATTTTTAAAGAAATAAAATTTTGACAAAATTTTTGATATACGTTAAATAAAATTTTGGCAAAATTTCCCATAGAAATAAAATTTTGACCAAGTTTTCGATAGAAATAAAATTTGACAAAATTATTTTAGTAATTGCAACATTTTACAAATAAGTTAATGGTTTTGTCAAATTGAAGAAAATTTATTAAAAATAAAATTTTTTTTCTCTTGTTTAATATAATTTCATAGTGTGAAAGAAAAAAATTATAATTCCAATGCTATTTAGTCCTATATGAAGTTCTAGACAGACTTAACTTATATAAAATATTCTCATTTGAGAAACGTATGAACTCAGTTTCAGCAAACGTTTCCCATTTTAGGAAAATATGGTTCTTTGTATACTGGATAAAATCCTGCCTCTTAACTGCCAGCTCTTATAATGTAATATTGTTGTGACACATTTCTATAGTTTATTTGCACAGTTGGAAGATAATTAATTTTCCATGCTATATAGAAGTGACAAAATCTTAATAGACGATTAAATAATAATTATTCGAAACCCTCTTTAATCAAATGTGATTATATTTTCTAGGGAGCATCTTCCTTTCTATTGGTAACGGATAGTTGCGATGAGAAACCCTGTTCTTTTGAACAATTGTCAAATTAATTTATTGACCTGTCAAAATTTGTTTAATATTCATTTATCGCTCAGGACGATGTGTGATAACGTTATTACAAAATAAACTCTAGCCCATTATTTTCATTCAATTCAATCATAAAGTGCCACCTGATGACTATTGTTCACATTTGAGTCGATTTTATGACATCCATCGTTTACCCATCGAACTCTTAAGCAGGAAAACAGAATGAAATGAAATTGTGTGAATCCAATGAAAAGTTTGGAATTACTTTGTCTGTCGATGACAAAGATAAAATGACTTTGTAAGAATTTCCATCAAAAGGAAATCGTTCCATTCCATTTCATTTTTGCACACGCATAGAAGAAGACAAATTGCTGACATTTCATCACAGGCTACGAATATGACCATAAGACAAATGCATTACAGAGACTAAGGACATTAATGGACCCATAACACTATGTTACAAAAAACGACTTTGTCTGATTGTGAAATTCAAAATGATATAACAAATAAAATCTATAACAAGTGTATGTCTCCAAAATTTGATGAACTAATCGTGGATATAAATTTCATTGACCATTTGAAGTTCAATTCAAGTTCAATGATAACTAAAGCAGAAGAAGTTGTTCGTATATTTCTCAAAAATATTAAGAATGGAATACAGCTTAATAAGAATAGTAATGGTTTGAAGCCAATATCTCTTTCTTTATTATACCCTGCGCCACACAGTGGAACAGGATATTATAAGTTAGTGCATATGTTTGCAACACCCAGAAGGAGACGAGATAGACACATGGTGTCTTTGGCAAAAATGCTCGGGGTGGGCTCCTGAGTCGATATAGCCATGTCCGTCGGTCCGTCCGTCCGTCTGTCTGTGAACACATTTTTGTGATCAAAGTCTAGGTCGCAATTTAAGTCCAATCGCCTTCAAATTTGGCACATGTTCCTAATTTGAGTCAGAATAGAACCCTATTGATTTTGGAAGAAATCGGTTCAAATTTAGATATAGCTCCCATATATATCTTTCGCCCGATATGCACTAATATGGACCCAGCAGCCAGAGTTTTATACCGATTTGCTTGAAATTTTGTACAAACATAACACTTAGTCGTATAGTCAAGTGTGCAAAATTTGATTGAAATCGGTTCAGATTTAGATATAGCTTCCATATATATCTTTCGCCCGATATGGACTTATATGGCCCCAGAAGTCAGATTTTTGGCCGAATATGGTTGAAATTTTGCACTAGGAGTACAATTAGTAGTACAGTCAAGTGTGCAAAATTTGATTGAAATCGGTTCAGATTTAGATATAGCTCCCATATATATCTTTCGCCCGATATGGACTAATATGGTCCTAAAAGCCAGAGTTTTGGCCCAATTTGGTTGAAATTTTGCACAGGGAGTAGATTTAGCATTGGTTGAAATCGATTCAGATTTAGATATAGCTCCCATATATATCGTTCGCCCGATTTACATTCATATGACCACAGTGGCCAATCCTTTACTCAGATTTAATTGAAATTTTGCACAGGTAATAGAATTAGCATTGTAGCTATGCGTGCCAAATTTGGTTGAAATCGGTTCAGATTTCGATATAGCTCCCACATATAGCTTTCGCCCGATGTACACTCATATGACCCCAGGGGCCAATTTTTTGCTCCGATTTAGTTGCAATTTTGCACAGGGAGTAGAATTAGCGTTGTAGCTATGCGTGCCAAATTTGGTGGAAATCGGTTCAGCTTTCGATATAGCTCCCATATATATGTTTTTCTGATTTCGACAAAAATGGTCAAAATACCAACATTTTCCTATTAAAATCGCCACTGCTTAGTCGAAAAGTTGTAAAAATGACTCTAATTTTCCTAAACTTCTAATACATATATATCGAGCGATAAATCATAAATAAACTTTTGCGAAGTTTCCTTAAAATTGCTTCAGATTTAAATGTTTCCCATATTTATACCCTGCGCCACACTGTGGAACAGGGTATTATAAGTTAGTGCATATGTTGGTAACACCCAGAAGGAGACGAGATAGACACATGGTGTCTTTGGCATTAACGCTCAGGGCGGATCCCTGAGTCGATATAACCATGTCCGTCCGTCCGTCTGTCTGTGAACACATTTTTGTGATCAAAGTCTAGGTCGCAATTTAAGTTCAATTGCCTTCAAATTTGTCACATATATCTTTCGCCCGATATGGACTTATATGGCCCCAGAAGTCAGATTTTTGGCCGAATTTAGTTGAAATTTTGCACTAGGAGTACAATTAGTAGTATAGTCAAGTGTGCAAAATTTGATTGAAATCGGTTCAGATTTAGATAGATCTCCCATATCTATCTAAATCTAAAAGCCAGAGTTTTGGCCCAATTTGATTGAAATTTTGCACAGGGAGTAGATTTAGCATTGGTTGAAATCGGTTCAGATTTAGATATATCTCCCATATATAGTTTTCGCCCGATTTACACTCATATGACCAAAGATGCCAATTTTTTGCTCCGATTTAGTTGACATTTTTCACAGGGAGTAGAATTAGCATTGTAACTATGCGTGCCAAATTTGGTTGAAATCGGTTCAGATTTAGATATAGCTCCCATATATAGCTTTCGCCCGATTTACACTCATATGATCACAGAGGTTAATTTTTAACTCCGATTTAGTTGAAATTTTGCACACGGAGTAGAATTAGCATTGTAGCTATGAGTGCCAAATTTGGTTGAAATCGGTTCAGATTTAGATATAGCTCCCATATATATGTTTTTCTGATTTCGACAAAAATGGCCAAAATACCAACATTTTCCTTTATATAGCACCCAACACATTTGACAGATGTGATATGGTATCGAAAATTTAGATCTACAAAGTGGTGCAGGGTATAATATAGTCGGCCCCGCCCGACTTTAGACTTTTCTTAATATACTTGTTTTTAAATCATTTTTGCTTTTACGAGAAACATGAATGTCGTACAGGTAAAAATTCATAAACGTCAGTAAAAAAACTCATAAACGTCCAAAATGGACAATTTAATAAAGCATTAAGGAAATTTCAAAAACTGGAATGCAATTTAGTTCAATATTCGCACGAGGTAGTATGTTACATTCTTCCCATAAAACAGTTCACTTTTTTCTGGGCTGCACCTAATCGGGACATCACCCACAAAAATCACACCATAGTATTATTAGATCGTTTGGTAAGCAATTACTTACTGCTCTACACCTTTACAATCCTGCTGAAATAGTGCACCATTTTCTCTGGGTGCAAGAATAAGAATATATGGGTGCAACCGTGGTGCAATAGTTAGCATGCCCGCCTTGCATACACAAGGTCGTGGGTTCGATTCCTGCTTCGACCGAACACCAAAAAGTTTTTCAGCGGTGGATATCCCACCTCAGTAATGCTGGTGACATTTCTGAGGGTTTCAAAGCTTCCCTAAGTGGTTTCACTGCCATATGGAACGCCGTTCGGACTCGGCTTTAAAAAGGAGGTCCCTTGTCATTGAGCTTAACATGGAATCGGACAGCACTCAGTGATAAGAGAGAAGTTCACCAATGTGGTATCACAATGGACTGAATAGTCTAAGTGAGCCTGATATATAGGGCTGCCACATATCCTAACCTAACCTAAGCTAAGAATATTCTTAACTTAGTCCTTTGGAAAAAATAGCAATGACTTCAGTACTTATAATTTTGCGCAAGGCTTTCAATTTCTTAATTATTTTTTGCACTGGACAACAAGTATGTTAGATATAAAATTCATCACATGAAATCGCAAGACGAATAATTTATGTCCGTTTGTCTCTTGTGTGTGAGTGTCCTGCATTTTGTGTAAGGCGTAAACAAATTTTAGGGGCATATAGCTTCAGATTACTGGCGGACCTGGAAAACGTTAACTTAAGCAGTCTGCTAATGTTTTTGGAACAATCTGGTTGGTTCAACAGAAGAAAATAATCGAGAAGGTTCAACGGTTAAAACTAGAAGTGCCCATATGTAATAGGTACTTTTAGTTAATGTGGTATCACAATGGACTGAATAGTCTAAGTGAGCCTGAATCTTAATCGGGCTGCCACTTTAACCTAACCTAACCTATGTCCGTTTGTCCGTTTACAAACCAGTAATTGTGATGATTTCAGTAGTCACATATGGGAAATACATATAATCAAATTTAATAAACGCTAAATAGAATAATGGGTTTAGCCATATGGGAATGGTCAGCCCCATCTGTTAAAATAGATTACATTACTCAAGACAAGACAAAAGGAATCTCTATAGCAAATGGCCAGTTTTCATAGTTACAGTTGCGGCATGGAGTAGGAGGAAACACAGGACCACATTTTGCAATCTCAAAATTGCAACATATTGTTTATGTCAAATGAAAAATAAACAACTTGCAAAAAAACGAAAAAACAGCTAAACAATAGAGCATCATATTGTTCAACTCCCCATTTCCCAGTGGAGTTAAAAAGTTGAATAGAACAAAAGTAAAACTAAGAATCACGACTACATTCTGCTAACAAACGCCGTAAATAGAAATGAATACACATTCGAACGACTTTCAGTTACCCTACACTTGGTGTAGTCATTTGTATAGGTTTCAAATAATTGGTTTCAAAAATGGGTAATTCGGAATTGGCAACAGATGACTTAGTTATGGATATAAGTATCAGACAACACTGAAACTACATTCACAATTTTATACCCACCACCATAGATTGGTATAATAAGTTTGTCATTGCGTTTGTAACACATCGAAATATCGATTTCCGACTATATAAAGTGTATATATTCTTGATCAAGGAGAAATTCTAAGACAATATAGCCATGTTCGTCTGTCTGTCTGTTGTAATCACGCTACAGTCTTCAATAATGAAGCAATCGTGCTGAAATTTTGCACAAACTCGTCTTTTGTCTGCAGGCACGTCAAGTTCGAAGATGGGCTATATCGGTCCAGGTTTTGATATAGTCCCCATATAAACTGACATCCCGATTTGGGGTCTTGGGCTTACAGAAATCGTAGTTTTTGTCCAATTTGCTTGAAATTTGAAATCTACAGGTATTTTATAATCATTAAGAGGTGTGCCAAAAATGGTGAGTATCGGTCCATGTTTTGGTATAGCCCCCATATAGACCGACCTCCCGAATTTATTTCTTGGGCTTCTAGAAACCGTAGTTTTTATCCAATTTTCCTGAAATTAGAAATCTAGAGGTATTTTAGGACCATAAAGAGATGTGCCAAAAATGGTGATTATCGGTCAATGTTTTAGTATATATAGAAAAACTGGAATTTGTTTAGGACTATAAATAGGTGTGCTGAATATATTGTGTATCGGTGTAGGTTTTATATAGCCCCTCCGAGTTGGGGTCTAGATTCTCCATATAGACCGATTTCACTCTTTAGGATATAGAAGGCACACTGATCATGAAAATTGCTTGAAACTGAATGTAAAACTTCCAGATTTTACTTCTCGTAATCATTTAAATAATGGGAAGTAAAAATCTACAGATTTTATATCAAGGTGTTGTTTAATCATTATCTTGCACACGTCCTCATAAGTAGAATTTTTAAATATATCTTCGGGAGCCGTACTGGTTGAGCTGATCGGCTTGGGAGAATATTTGTCATAAAACCCCCTGAAATTCTATATATTATCAAGTAACCACTACGACGAAGAATTTCCGAAGGAAAATATTATAACTTAAGAGAGTACAGTTCTGTGATAATAGTTTTTAGATTTGATTATACACGTTTTAGATTAGATTATTGATTTATCTATATTTTAGTTGTCGTGAAGTGCATTTTTTATATAAAAACTTGTTAGTCAAACTTAAGAAAAACAGAAAAATGAAATTCATATATAAAGTTATTACTCCTTCAATAGATTTATCAATATAAACCCTGTTGAAAAAGTCGGAAAAAAAGCCGACGAAACGTCCATCGCAAGTAATTAAAAACTTAAATGCCGAACTTACTGCTGTATATAACATACTTGTTTAGCAATCAATTTGTCAAGTTGCGTGCTCTCAAAATATTCGCGGAAATGACGTAGATTCACTACTAATACAATCCCAAACAAAAACAAGTATATACGGCCGTAAATTCGGCCAGGCCGAATCTTATGTACCCTCCACCATGAATTGCGTAGAAACTTCTACAAAAGACTGTCATCCACAATCGAATTAATTGGGTTGTGGTATCTTAAAACTTCTTAACATCGTTTTCTAAATTGAGAGTTAGTCTATACGTGGTATATATTAGACAAAAAAGGTATGTATAGGTAAGTCTACAAATAATTACGAATCGATATGGACTTTTGCACGGTACGTAGAGAGCCAGAATTGAAATATGGGGGTCACTTATATGTGGGCTATATACAATTATGAACTTGATATGGACCAAGTTTTGTGCGATTGGGGATCTATTTATCTGAGGCCTATATATAACTATAGACCGATATGGACCTAGTTAGGCATGGTTGTTAAGGGCCATATACTAGCACAATGTACCAAATTTCAACTGGCTCGGATGAAATTTGCTCCTCCAAGTGGCTCCAAAACCAAATCTCGGGATCGGTTTATATGGTGGCCATATATGATTATGGACTGATATGGACCAATTCCTGCATGGTTATTAAATATCATATACTAACATCACGTACCAAATTTCAACCGAATCGGATGAATTTTGCTCTTCCAAGGGGCTCCGGAGGTCAAATCTGGGGATCGGTTTATATGGGAGCTATATATAATTATGAACCGATATGGACCAATTTTTGCATGATTGTTAGAGACTATATACTAACACCACTTACTAAATTTCAATTGGATCGGATGAATTTTGCTCCTCCAAGAGGCTCCGGAGTTCAAATCTGGGGATCGGTTTATATGGGAGCTATATATAATTATGAACCGATATGGACCAATTTTTGCATGGTTGTTAGAGGCCGTATAATAACATCATGTACAACATTTCAACCGGATCGGATGAATTTTTCCCCTCCAAGAGGCTCCGGAGGTCAAATCTGGGGATCGGTTTATATGGGGGCTATATATAATTATGGACCGATATGGACCAATTTTTGCATGGTTGTTAGAGACCGTATAATAACATCATGTACCACATTTCAACCGGATCGGATGAATTTTTCCCCTCCAAGAGGCTCCGGAGGTCAAATCTGGGGATCGGTTTATATGGGGGCTATATATAATTATGGACCGACATGGACCAATTTTTGCATGAATGTTAGAGACCGTATACTAAGACCACGTGCTAAATTTCAACCGGATCGGATGAATTTTGCTCCTCCTAGAGGCTCCGGAGGTCAAATCTGGGGATCGGTTTATATGGGAGCTATATATAAATATGGACCGATATGGACCAATTTTTGCATAGTTGTTAGAGGCCGTATACTAACATCAGGTACCAAATTTCAACCGGATCGGATGAATTTTGCTGCTCCGGGAGGCTCCTCAAGCCAAATTTGGGGATCGGTTTATATGGGGGCTATACGTAAACGTGGTCCGATATGGCCGATTTTCAATACCATCGGACCTACATCAATAACAACTACTTGTGCCAAGTTTCAAGTCGATAGCTTGTTTCGTTCGGAAGTTAGCGTGATTTCCACAGACGGACGGACAGCCGGACAGACGGACAGACGGACGGACGGACGGACATGCTTAGATCGACTCAGAATTTCACCACGACCCAGAATATATATACTTTATGGGGTCTTAGAGCAATATTTCGATGTGTTACAAACGGAATGACAAAGTTAATATACCCCCATCCTATTGTGGAGGGTATAAAAACATTTTTTACTTTGAAGTATCCTTTATAATGTGGATTTTTAAACTGGCATTTGTTTGTACGTGAGTACCTTTATTAACCGCGAAAAGAGAATTAAAATTTGATAAAAAGATATCTGTATCCTAATTTTAATTTTATTGGTCCTTGATTTAAAGCCAGATAGGTCGCTAAAAATTTCTTTATTTTAAAGATTCCGCATCTTTAGCTCGGAATCAATACCAAAATCCTTAAGGGAAGGTCAAAATGTTTGGATCCAAGTAAATTTTTATTTTGAATGTATATACCCGACACCCAGATTTTATCTCCAGAGATAGCTTAGAGTGGCAACTTTCATCCGATCCATTTGAAATTTGATACGCTATGTATTAACTATAGAAAAATTGGTCCATATTAGTCCATAATTATATATAACCACCATACAAAACCGATCACCAGTTTTGAGCTCCGAACCCTGTTGGAGAAGTGAATTTCATCCGATCAGGTTGAAATTTGGTACGTGATATTATTATATGTCCTGTAACATTCATCCAAAAACACATATTCATGTCGCTCCATAATTTCATATAGATCATGTATAAGCCCTAAGTTCGTCTTGCGAAGCCTCTAGTAAGAGCAAATTTTATATGGGGTGTTAGTATATCTAATAACCCTGAAAACATTGATGCATATCGATCCTTAATTAAATTTAACCCTTATATAAACCGCTCTCAGATTTGTCCTCCGAAGACAATTTCATCTGATGCGGTTGAAATTTGGCAGTTGATGTTAGTATGTGCCCTCTAACAACATGCAAAAATTGGTCCATATCAATCTATATTTATATATAGCCCCCATAGAAGCCAATACCCTCTTGGAACAGCAAATTCCATACGATCCGATCGAAATTTGGTACATGATTTTACTATGTTTCCTTAACAACCCAGAAAAAAAACATCGCCAATAAGTATTGAAAATAATTTTTTTTATAATTTGTATAATTAGGAAGTGGTGCAAAATTTGCGCAGAGGCAATGAATTTAACATGGGCTTGTCATAGGACGGAAGTCCACCAGTTCAACAGCCGTTGCACTGAACTTGCAACACTTCTTAAAGTGTATACCAAATTCATTGTTATAGGTGTAAATGAAAAAAATTTATGATATTTTGCAGAATAAATAATTTTATATTTTTTATGATTTTTACTGCATCCCCACGCTGATCTGCGACGATTAACCTCAAAAAATTTCAAAAACTCGAAATGTTTCTAGAATGCATTTAGGTTAGGTTAGATTAGGTTATGTGGCAGCCCGATGTATCAGGCTCACTTAGACTATTCAGTCCATTGTGATACCACAGAGTGGTGAACTTCTCTCCTATCACTGAGTGCTGCCCGATTCCATGTTAAGCTCAATGACAAGGGACCTCCTTTTTATAGCCGAGTCCAAACGGCGTTCCACATTCCAGTGAAACCACTTAGAGAAGCTTTGGAACCTTCAGAAATGTCACCAGCATTACTGAGGTGGGATAATCCTCCGTTGAAAAAACTTTTTGGTGTTCGGTCGTAGCAGGAATCGAACCCACGACCTTGTGTATGCAAGGCGGGCATGCTAACCATTGCACCACGGTGGCTCCCTATATATTATGAAGTAAATCGTTACGACGAAGAGTTTTAAAAGAAAACTATTATATTTGATTCATAGTAGTGGTTATTTAAGAATCAGCCCGCCCGAACTTGTTTTGAAAATAATATAGACTTCAGTACGTCTTCCCTAGAAATAGCCAACCAATTGCGAAGTTCTAGCGTTTCTGCTACCTCGTGATTTATGTGCCCTAGTGTTACAATTTCGATCAGAAATTCAACTCATGCAATTTCGCGTGAGTCTCCTTTTCAATTCAATTCCTGTTTTATTCCAAGAAAATCATTTCACATTACTGATGTGCAACAAACTGCCCGAGAAACTTTGTATACATCACACTTATGCCTTAAAAGATACAGAAGAAAAATAAAAAAATAACTACAACAGCATATTATCTGGTCACTATTGTATTTGTATGACCGACTCTCTTCTTTATGAAATCTCGGAGCGAAGGCAGTGGCATCTCTCAGGCCGCAGAAACAACCGCACACTTCAACCACTACAATTGTTTTTCTCAATGTTGATGCTCTCTTCGTTATCCTGATATCCGGCATTCACTCTGAACACAACTAACATCGTGTGCATGCATATATCGTAGAATGGACGGAAATTGCAATTCTTTCCATTTTTATAAAAACCGAACCACATTTAAAGAATGTTCATGCGAATAATAAAAAGAAACTGCAACTATGCCATCAACAACAAAAGAAGGACAGGAAAAACTAAAGATATTTTATTGTTGCCAACACAGAACTCTGCTGCTGCTGCTGCTATACGTAAATATGAAATGAAAAACATGCATCTTCTTCTTATTCCTATTTTTAGTAGACACAATAAACGCATATCCTGACCTAGATCATTGAGAACAGTGGGACTGGACTGTATTAACGTTGTATCACTTTAGTGGCAAATTTACCACTTTTTTCAAGCTTTGACAATTTTGTGCCACTAAATGCCATACTTTTTACAATTTTATGCAATTTTTGCCATATTTTCCCGCTTTTTATTTAATTCCATCTTGCAGTAACTTTGTTTTTTTTTTTTAATTTTGTTCTGGGATCCCTTTAAAATTACAGGTGTGGTGGGTGTCTTAACGTAAAGTCGAACTATTACGTCCAATACTATAGTACTTTGTCCTTCACATATCATTGTGTTATAAAGCGGACAGCTGTGACGCCGGAAGACATACAATAGTAACAAACCTTGGTTCTCCCCTGATCAATAAATTTCAGGGATTGATTTTCGACGAAATAAAAATAAAATGATTTTCGGGTTAATTTAAATCTAAAAAAAAATTTTGTTGAAAAACAAAAACTTATAAAATATAATTAATGCGGATTATTTTTTAAAATTATTGAAAGTGACACTATTTGTGCCACTTTTTCATGAATTCTAACACTGAGCAAGAAAGATAGTAGTTAGTAGTCCAAAGCTGATAGCAATAGTATGAATCGGACTCGATTTTTCAAAATCGTCAATTAAATGATTTTTAGGGCCCAAAATGTAAAATGACGATTTTTATGCCCTGAACCATTCTGTGGAACGGGTATTATAAGATAGAGTATATGTGTGGAACATCTCGAAGGAGGCGAGATAGACACATAGTGTATTTGGAAGTATTGCTCAGGGATGACCCCTGAATCTATCTAGCCATGCCCATCTGTGAGTCCGTATATGATCACATTTGTATACCCTTCACCACTACTGAACCCCATCGTTCAGGTCACAGATAGTATTAGAATTAAATTTCGAGTCGATTTAGCGATATCCGTCTGTCTGTGTATGTATTTTTGTATGCAACGTACAGCTGGCAATTTAAGTCCGATTGTGTTCAAATTTGACATAGGATATTTTTTCGGGTCAAAGACAATTCCCATTGATTTTGGAAAAAAATCGGTTCAGATTGAGATATAGCTGTCATGTATATTTATCACAGATTTGATCATAACATAATTCATGTATCTATGAAACGATCTACTTAAATGTCCATGTGAATATTTTACGAGTCCCGTAAAACTTCCAAAATATCAATCATATCGGTTCATATTAAGATTTATCTCCCATATATCTTTCACCCGAAATGCCCTGATTTGCTTCAAATTTTGCACAAAGGATACATACCCAGCAAAAACTCTCATTACCCGGTAATCTTTTAGGTAAGCTTATTTAAAAATTAATAACCACTTATTAATTGGCATCGCTTCGGATTACATTTACACCCTCAAAAAAAATCGCTTCTTTAACATATGTTCCAAACATATTTTGCAGGAAGCACATATATTATTGCATACTGCCGAAACATTAATATGTTTATTTTATGTGAACATATTATATGTTTGGAAGCATTTTGAGCCAAAAATATTATATGCTTGGAAGAATTTTTCCCAAACACGATTGTGCTCATTCCCTAACATACTCGTAATTTTCACTTCCACGAAATTTTTTAGTTATTGGCACCTTTTTCTGTAATACAAATAATGTTGAAGAAATTATTCACTTTTATAAATTTTTTAAATTTTACCTTTCGCCTGCACGGAGAATCGAACCGAGGACCATACAGTTTGTAAGCCAACACACTATCCACTGGGCTACGTAGCTGTTATAGTCACCAGTAGATAATTATCGTTTTAAGTTACATTTATATAGCATAGTTTGCAGCGCCCACGAGCCCATGCAAACATAACATTATTTAACAGAAACATACATTTGTTTGCCACGTGGAGCAGTGTTTAGCATGTCTGCCTTGCATACAAAGGGTCGTGGGTTCAATCCCTGCTCCGACAGAACATTTTTTTTGTTTTTTTTTTAATTTACACATTTATATTTATACTATATTAAATTTTTTTAAATGAAACTTCGAAATGTGTGTTATTAAAGATTTATAGTCAGTAACAGTGCTTAATATAAACGAAATTGACTGATTTTTGGATAAAATATTATTTTTTATTGCAAAAATAACAATTTTTTAATAAAAAACTGTTTTTGTACAAAACTTTAAAATTTGGAAGGAATTCAAAAACTAACAAAAGAAGAATGTGGAGTCGAGTATAAACATTTATACATAATTTTAAATTTAAATTTATTTAGGAGTGAACAGTTTTTTACTAGCATTTAACACCATCGCTCTAAAATTCCTTTTATTTTTCTTTAATAATTCATTTTAAAGAAAATAAACTTTTTAAATTGTTTTAGCTGTAAAACTCGAACTTAATGCCCGCTATTATATTTGATGGTGTCCGTCAACTCCTCGTGGACTACTTTTTAATAAAGAGGAACTAAAGTTTGTTTTTTTTGCATTTTACTGTGTAATTTTTCACTATTTCCTCCTTATTTCATTTTACTGTCCCAACTCTAAAAAGAGTATAGTGCCCTTTCGTTATTTTTACGAAGACCCCTGATTTATTTTAACGAAAAATTGTGCCCATAATGCCAAAATGATAAACAAAACACATGTTCACACATGCATAAAATGCTGCTCTCAAGGCGAAAACATATGCAGTTTGTTTTTCAAATGTCTATTCTCTTGGTTCCGAATGTCTATTCTCTTGGTTCCGAATGTCTATTCTCTTTATTCAAATTAAATAATATTTAGACTTAAGCATATCAAATATTTAGTCTTATCATAAAACAGTTTTCCGAAACAACATACAAGCGGTTTCAGAGAAATTGTTCTTTTTTCATTCTCTCGCTTTGTTCTGTTGATATCTTTCGTCAACCCTCCCGGTTTCCATCTCTATTTCTTTCTCTATACTCTCTTTTTATCGCTCTCTGAATAAAATATCACAACATATATATGTTTACTCGAAATTTGTTAATTTATATATGTTTACATTCACACATATTATTTTTATGAAACATTCATGCCCCAAACATAATATATTCTAACATATTAACATAGATGTCCCAAACATTTAGTGTTAGTTTAGGAACATTACATGTTCGCACTTAAATATATTGTAGTTTAAAATCGTGCCCAAAACACATTTTGTTTATATCGGAACATATGAAAAACATATTTTTCTAACAGTGTACATTCGCATGTCCTAGAAGGAAAGTACTTCTCCCCTGGCATACTTTCGGCCATAAAATAAGTAGTGCATTTAAAGCATATAATCACCTAATATGTAATTACATATTCGTAGATACACCAAAGCTTGCAAAATAGCTACTTATTGTCTCAGGCAACCAAATCTCGAAAATATTGATTTCTATCGCCGATTACAATGGATCAAAATATGGCGAGTGATGCTGTAATAGGAGAACTACTTGAATAGAAAATAAACAAAAAATCGAATAAATAATCTAAATAAGATGCAATTTAATTTCACACTTAAAATAGAAATAAATGTAGGTTGTTTAAGGAGTTGGATTCGTGAATTTCGTTATAATATATCCAATAGCCAATTCACATAAGGTTCAAAATCTACTAAAAGTGGATTTTAAGTCTCTTTTTTATAAGGCAAATGACATTTGAAATTTAGTTTAAGCGCTTTTTGGAAGTGTAATGTGAATGAGGTATAAGAAAGCATTTATTTAAAACATAATATGTTAATGTCATTAACCACAATTATTATGAAATATTTGTGATAATTTCTTAACGGAAAAATTTTCAGAATTAGCGTTACATTACATACTCTTTTTGATTTTTTATGTAAGTGCTCGATTATGTAAATAATTATACCTAATGGTACCATCATTTATTCTATTTTATTAAATCGTTAACTACAACTGCATAAAATTTGAGAATAACAATTCGAAAATTACCGAGAAGTATTTATTTTTGTCATTACACGTTAGTCATTATAACTCGCCGCAATGTAATGCAAAGTGTAATGACAGCTTTACTCCTGGTAATGTCAATTGTAATGAGATGTGGTTACCTAGTTTTTGCTGGGTATAATAGTATCGTCAGATGTGCTAAATTTGATTGCAATCCGTTTAGATTTCTTCATAGCATTCGCAAATTTACACTCATATGTCCACAGAGTCCAAAGATTTACTCTGATATACGAGAAATTTTGCACAGGGTGTACACTAGATAGGGTCACGGCCTAAAGGAAAAAAAAGTTGATGCGGTCACCACCCAGTTTTATAGCATATTCGAAGACAATTTCAGAACACCAAAACTTTTTTTTTTCCGTGCACCCTACGACCCCCGAAATACAATTTATTGTGCTGTGTCGTCATTTGAAGTCCCATCGACAAGAAACGCATATCGTTGTTCGTCGTTGATCAGGGGCTATATTTCGTGCATTGGTCATTTTTGACTCCGACGTCAAATTTGATTTTTAATTTTTTTATTTCGCTTCGTATACCCCCATGATGCCCATTTCTTATAATCATTATAAAGATCTTAACAAAATATGAAACATTTGCTTTTGAAGTATTTACTTATATTTGGTGTTCTGAAATTGTCTTCGAATATGCTACAAAACTGGGGGGTGACCGCATCAACTTTTTTTCGTGACCCTATCTAGTGTACACCTAACATTTTAGCAATGTGTGGCAAATGTGGTGAAATACAACTATAGGTCCATATATATATATATAAAGATTAAGGACTTCACATCCCAGCAAAAAAAGCGATTCCAATAAAATAGTTTGGTCCTCAATTTGTGATCAAATCCCAGCGGGGACGATTTTTTTTATTTTTTTATTTTTACTTTTTTTTTTGATTTTCTACTCTTTTTTGCGAAATGTAATTGTCCAAAACTTAAATTTTCACTGAAACGGCCTAATTCCATGCAATTTTTGTATGGTCTCTAACAACCATGCAAAAATTGGTCCATATCGGTCCATAATTATATATAGCCCCCATATAAACTGATCCCCAGATTTGACCTCCGGAGCCTCTGGGAGGAGCAAAATTTATCCGATCCGGTTGAAATTTGGTACTTGATGTTAGTATATGGTCTCTAACAACCATGCAAAAATTGGTCCATATCGGTCCATAATTATATATAGCCCCCATATAAACTGATCCCCAGATTTGGCCTCCGGAACCTCTGGGAGGAGCAAAATTTATCCGATCCGGTTGAAATTTGGTACGTGATGTTAGTATATGGTCTCTAACAACCATGCAAAAATTGGTCCATATCGGTCCATAATTATATATAGCCCCCATATAAACCGATCACCAGATTTGACCTTTGGAGCCTCTAGAAGAAGCAAAATTTATCCGATCTGGTTGAAATGTATACGTGGTGTTAGTATATGGTCTCTAACAACCATGTATATATTAGTCCATATCGCTCTATATTATATATAGCCCCCATATAAACCAATCCCCAGATTTCAACTCCGGAGCCTCTATACTGAAAAAAAGCATGTCCGGTTCCAAAGATTTTGTCTTTAATTTAAAAATGTTGGTATTGATTCTGAGCCAAAAAGCGGAGAATACAAGTAAGGATACTTTTAAGACACAATTCTCTTTTAAATTTGGGTTTTGTGTACTTTCTTCTAGGAAGCTAATTTCAATTTTTCGCCTTTTCAGCTTTTTTATACCCACCACCATAGAATGGTGACGGGGGTATAATAAGTTTGTCATTCCGTTTATAACACATCGAAATATCGATTTCCGACTATATAAAGTATATATATTCTTGATCAGGGAGAAATTCTAAGACGATATAACGATGTCCGTCTGCCTGTCTGTTGTAATTACGCTACAGTCTTCAATAATGAAGCAATCGTGCTGAAATTTTGCACAAACTCGTCTTTTGTCTGCAGGCAAGTCAAGTTCGAAGATGGGCTTTATCGGTGCAGGTTTTGATATAGTCCCCATATAAACCGACCTCCCGATTTGGGGTCTTGGGCTTATAGAAATCAAAGTTTTTATCCAATTTGCCTGAAATTTGAAATTTTATTTCTTGGGCTTATAGAAACCGCAGTTTTTATTAAATTTACCTGAAATTGGAAATCTAGAGGTATTGTAGGACAACAAATACGTGTGCCAAAAATTGTGAGTATCGGTCCATATTTTTGTATAGCCCCCATATAGACCGATTTCCCGATTTTACTTCTTGGGCTTAACGAAACCGCAGTTTTCATTCAATTTACCTGAAATTGGAAATCTAGAGGTATTGTAGGACCACAAATACGTGTGCCAAAAATTGTGAGTATCCGTCCATGTTTTGGTATGGTCCCCATATAAAACGACCTCCCGATTTGGGGTCTTGGGTTTATAGAAACCGTAGTTTTTATCCAATTTGTCTGAAATTGGAAACCTAGAGGTATTTTAGGACCATAAAGAGGTGTCGAAAATGGTGAGTATCGGTCCATATTTTGGTATAGCCCCCATATAGACCGATTTCCCGATTTTACGTCTTGGGCTTCTAGAATCCGAAGTTTTTATCTTATTTGCCTGAAATTGGAAATCTAGAGGTATTTTCGGGTCATAAAAAGGTGTGCCGAAAACGGTGAGTATCTGTCCATATTTTAGTATAGCCCCCATAAGAACGATCTCCCGATTTAACTCCTTGGGTTTCTAGAAACCGTAGTTTTTATCTGATTTGCCTGAAATTGTAAATATTCTGGTATTTTAGGCTCACAAAAACGTGTATCGGATTAAGTTTTTTATCGGTTCATTTGGTAATGCCTCCCTATAGACCGACTTCACTTCTTGAGGGTGTAGAAGGCGCACTGATCATGCACTGAAAAAAATATTGTCGTGAGGTCAAAGATTTCATGTCTTTAAAATACGAATGCAAATTTTGCTTAGCAAAGAAGACGCATTTCTCTAATATAAAGTTTTTTTCCTTGTCCAAAAGCCGATAAACTTTTCAATAAAGTCGTATTGTCCTTATAATTAAGTGATTTCACTTAAAAATGGGTATCATAACATGAAAGAAAAAATGTTTGGGCTAAGGTCAACTTGACTTTAATAATTCAGAAAAATTCCTTAAATTTAATGAAATTGTCTTTAAATTTGTTGTCTTTTTGCATCTTGACTACAAAGCAAAAAATCGGTCAAATATGGGACATGTTTTTCAACACTTTATTTTAAAGACGTCTTTTACTTGAAACATAGCATAATTTCTACTGGAATTCGAGTCTTAATTTGAAAAATAAAGATGTCGTTAACTCGTTTTTAAAGGACTTTGATAGCATATGAAGACAAAAAGCTGAAAAAGCGAAAAATTAAAATTTGCTTCCTAGAAGCAAGTACACAAAACCCAAATTTAAAAGAGAATTGTGTCTTAAAAGTATCCTTACTTATATTCTCCGCTTCTTTGGCTCGGAATCAATACCAAAATTTTTAAGGTAAAGACAAAATCTTTGGAATCGGGCATGCTTTTTTTCAGTGTGAAAATTACTTGAAACTCAATGTAAAATTTCCAGATTTTACTTCTACAGATTTAAGATTTTAAATCAAGGCGTTATTTTATAATTTTCTTGCACACTTACAAGAGATGTTAATGATTCCTCTAAAACTCAAACAAAAATGGTTCTTATAAATCCAGAATCTGATATAGTCCTCATAGGTGAAATCTTTAAATTTATCTCAAGTGTCCTCAAGTCCTTAAGCCCTCCTGAAATTTCAAAGGAAACCCTAATATTTGGTTCATGGTGGTGCGTATTTAAGATTCGGCCCGGCCGAACTTAGTGCTGTATATACTTGTTTTTCTTCACACGCTATCAAAGTTTATCAACTTTTGGATAAGGAAAAAAACTTTATATTAGAGAAATGCGTCTTCTATGCTAAGCAAAATTTGGATTCGTATTTTAAGACATGAAATCTTTGACCTCAAATTAGTCCATATCGGTTCATAATTATATATAGCTCTCATATAAACCGATCCCCACATTTGGCCTCCAGAGCCTCTTGGAGGAGCAAAATTCATCCGGTACGGTTGATATTTAGTGCGTGGTGTTAGTATGAGGTCTCTAACAACCATGCTCACATTGGTCCATATCGGTCAATATTATATGGATCCCCTTGGAGGAACAAACTTCATTAATTATATGGTATATAGCCTCCGATCCTCAGATTTGACCTCTGGATCCCCTTGGAGGAGCAAACTTCATCCGATTCGGTTGAAATTTGGTACATTGTGTTAATATGTGA
Organism: Haematobia irritans; assembly: GCF_050003625.1. Classification (NCBI taxonomy): domain Eukaryota; kingdom Metazoa; phylum Arthropoda; class Insecta; order Diptera; family Muscidae; genus Haematobia; species Haematobia irritans. The sequence continues at coordinate 170,610,063 of NC_134397.1, read as the reverse complement.
CATCTAACAACCTTGCCAAACTTGGTCATTATCGGCATATACTTAAATATAGCCCTCAGGTAAACCGATCCCCAATCACACAAAAATTGGTCCACATCGGATCATAATTGTATATAGCCCCATATAAAGCGACCCATATTTCAATTCTGGCTCTCAAATTACCGCTTAAAAGTTCATATCGGTTCGTAATTTTTAGTAGACTTCCCTATATATACCTTTTTGCCTAATACGGACTAACTTACAATTGAGAAGACGGTGTTAAGAAGTTTTAAGATACACCCAGAGAAGGAATATGGTCACCTCAAACATGTTTCAAGAGCAAAATGTTATTTTTGGATGGCGACCAAAAATAACATTTATTTCTATAGAAAATTTTGTCAAAATTTTATATCTATAGAAAATTTTGTCAACGTTTTATTTCTATAGAAAATTTTGTCAAAATTTTATTTCTATAGAAAATTTTGTCAAACTGAATTGTTTACGTATTTAATTTTGTTTAATATATACCCCATATGGACTAACTTACAATTGAGAAGACGGTGTTAAGAAGTTTTAAGATACCTTGCCATCGGCAAGTGTTACAGCAACCCAAGTAATTCGATTGTGGATGACAGTCTTCAGTAGAAGTTTCTACGCAATCCATGGTGGAGGGGACATAAGCTTCGGCCTGGCCGAACTTACGGCCGTATATAACATACGCGTTAATTTTTATTTCTTAGTGTATGCCATTTTCCAAGTTTCCATTTTTTTGTTATCCATAAAAAAAAAACACAATATATTGAGTTGTTTTGAGATAAGCAGAGATCTTCAAAGTATTTAATTTAAAGAAATATTGTTCTGTGAAAATTTTTGATTTTAAAATTTAATTCCTATACAAATCTATTAAAAGTGGATTTGAAATGCCTTATTTACACGCAGAGAAGGAATATGATCACCTCAACCATGTTTCAAGAGCAAAATGTTATTTTTGGATGGTTTATCGCAATGACATGTTTATCGCAAAAATGTTGTTTTCTCGCCAAACATAAAATGCTTTTCGGAAACAGATACATAATTTCCTAGAAAATACTGAATGTAGTATTTTCAATAAATAAAATTTCAAAAATTTTAAATTTTGAAATTGCAACAACAACCGGAATTTTATCTTCATTTGTAACACAATGTTATGCATAGGGCATAATTTTTCGATATAACATATCTATAAAAGGTCCAAATCTCCGACCAACTATGTCCACTTCTCCTGGCTGACCCGTATAAAGATTCTCCCAAATAACGTTCATCCAAAAGTTCTATTCTAGAGTACACTTCTAAATATTGAAGTAAAAAATTTAAATCTCTTCTATATTTGATTCCAATGGCCGGTAAACATCCATATAGACATTTAGACAAATTTGTCATCTTAAGATAACCAGATTTCATAAATATATGACTTACATCATCTATTTATATGTTATTGCATCATGCCAAAGCTTCATGATATTCAAGTCCACAGTACTTTACACATAGTGCTTATCAGGCTACCACATGACATAGCGGGAGTTGTTTCTGTTCAATGTGCCAAGTTGATGATGGACCCACATTGAGTTGAGGATAGCATCTGGGTATTGTGTTTACAACTAATGGATTATTGTTGCATGTGAATGTTACATTAAATGACTTCAGATAGCAAATAAATAATTACCGCCCAGAGACTCTGGTGTCTTGAGAAAAATTCTAGGAATTGTAAGAAACAAAAATCTTTAATTCATTATGCAGTATATGAAATTGAATATAATAAATAAATGAATTCCATAGTGCAATTAAAATAATTATGGAGAATGCATTGAGCGTAAATACCAAAATATAAATTTCACAATAAAATAACATACCCTCTGCAAACAAATTGTGCGATCGTTGAAGTAAGGGTGTTTTTCGGAGTTTTTTTTATACCCTGCGCCACACTGTGGAACAGGGTATTATAAGGTAGTGCATATGTTTGTAACACCCAGAAGGAGACGAGATAAACACATGGTGTCTTTGGCAATAATGCTCAGGGTCGGTCCCTGGGTCGATATAACCATGTCCGTCTGTCCGTCCGTCCAATTTTTAACTTCGATTTAGTTGAAATTTTGCACAGGGAGTAGAATTAGCATTGTAGCTATGCGTGCCAAATTTGGTTGACATCGGTTCAGATTTCGATATAGCTCCCATATATAGCTTTCGCCCGATTTACACTCATATGATCACACAGGTTAATTTTTAACTCCGATTTAGTTGAAAATTTGCACAGGGAGTAGAATTAGCATTGTAGCTATGCGTGCCAAATTTGGTTGACATCGGTTCAGATTTCGATATAGCTCCCATATATATGTTTTTCTGATTTCGACAAAAATGGTCAAAATACCAACATTTTCCTTCTAAAATCGCCACTGCTTAGTCGAAAAGTTGTAAAAATGACTCTAATTTTCCTAAACTTCTAATACATATATATCGAGCGATAAATCATAAATAAACTTTTGCGAAGTTTCCTTAAAATTGCTTCAGATTTAAATGTTTCCCATATTTTTTTTACTAACATTGTGTTCCACCCTAGTGCATTAACCAACTTAAATTTTACGTCTAGAGATTTTGTAAAAGTCTATCAAATTCTGTCCAAATCGAGTGATATTTAAATGTATGTATTTGGGACAAACCTTTATATATAGCACTCAACAAATTTGACGGATGTGATATGGTATCGAAAATTTATATCTACAAAGTGGTGCAGGGTATGATATAGTCGGCCCCGCCCGACTTTAGACTTTCCTTACTTGTTTTAATATGAATCACTCTGTTGTCTGACACCTGTTTTGACAGTTTAAAGTGACTTCTCTACTCAATATTGTTTGGCAATCGGCATGAATAGGTTAACTCCAGAACAACGCTTCCAAATCGTCGAAATTTATTTTCAAAAAACCCTGTTCAATACCCAACCATATCAGGCTTTTTTACATTTTTTTTTATACCCTCCACCATAGGATGGGGGGTATATTAACTTTGTCATCCCGTTTGTAACACATCGAAATATTGGTCTAAGACCATAAAGTATATATATTCTGGATCGTGGTGAAATTCTGAGTCGATCTAGCTATGTCCGTCCGTATGTGGAAATCACGCCAACTTCCGAACGAAGCAATCTATCGACTTGAAACTTGGTACAAGTAGTTGTTATTGATGTAGGTCGGATGGTATTGCAAATGGGCCATATCGGACCAAGGTTTACGTATAGCCCCCATATAAATTGACCCCCAGATTTGGCTTGCGGATCCTCTTGGAGGAGAAAATTTCAGTCGATCCGGCTGAAATTTGGTACGTGGTATTAGTATATGACCACTAATATCCATGCAAAAATTGGTCCATATCGCTCCATTATTATATATAGCCCCCATATAAATCGACCCCCAGATTTGGCTTGCGGATCCTCCTGGAAAAGCAAATTTCATCCGATCCGGCTGAAATTTGGTACGTGGTGTTAGTATATGACCTCTAATACCCATGCAAAAATTTGTCCATAGCAGTCCATAATTATATATAGCCCCCATATAAACCAATCCCCAGATTTTCCTTGCGGATCCTCTTGGGAGAGAAAATTTCATCCGATCCGGTTGAAATTTGGTACGTGGTGTTAGTAAATGGTCTCTAACATGGATGCTAAAATTGGTCCATATAGGTCCATAATTATATATAGCCCCCATATAAATCGATCCCAAGATTTGGCTTTCGGAGCCCCTTGCAAGAGCAAATTTCATCCGATTCGGTTGAAATTTTCCATGTTGTGTAAGTATATGACCCCTAACAACCACGCAAAATTTTATCCATATCGGCCCATAATTATATATAGCCCCCATATAAGCCGATCCCCACATTTGACCTCCGGAGCCTCTTGGTTCATATCGGTCTATAATTACCCAGAAAAAAAAGCGTCACCAAAAAAGTAATGAAAATGTTCTTTTTGGATGCGGAAGTGGTGCACAATTTTTTCAGATTGGATTGAGCATTTTTTCGATAAAATTTAAATGATTTGTACCATTTTATGAATTCTTACCCTGTCTTTAACCTATTTGAAACAAAACAAGTATATACGGCCCTAAGTTCGGCCAGGCCGAAGCTTATGTACCCTCCACCATGGATTGCGTAGAAACATCTACTGAAGACTGTCATCCACAATCGAATTACTTTGGTTGCGGTAACACTTGCCGATGGCAAGATATCTTAAACTACAAAAGGCCGATTAAATACGTATATTTTTAAGTTTAAAGTTTCTATAGAAATAAAATTTTGACAAAATAAAATTTTGACAACATTTTCGATAGAAGTAAAATTTGGAAAAATTTCCAATAGAAATAAAATTTGGAAAAAAATTTCTATAGAAATAAAATTTTGACAAAATTTTCTATAGAGATAAAATTTTGACAAAATTTTCTATAGAAATAACATTTTGACAATGTTTTCTATAAAAATAAAATTTTGGTAGATTATTTTTGGCTCGAGTGGCAACCATGATTATGAACCGATATGGACCAATTTTTGTGTGATTGGGGATCGGCTATATATAACTATAGACCGATATGGACCAATTTTGGCATGGTTATTAGCGGCCTTATACTAACACCACGTTGCAAATTTCAACCGGATCGGATGAATTTTGCTCCTCTAAGAGGCTCCGGATGTCAAATCGGGGGATCGGCTTATATGGGGGCTATATATAATTATGGACCGATATGGCATGGTTGTTAGAAACAATATACTAACACCACGTACCAAATTTCAATCGGATCGGATGACTTTTGCTCCTCTAAGAGGCTCCGCAAGCTAAATCGGGTGATCGGTTTATATGGGGGCAATACGTAATTATGGACCGATATAGACCAATTTCTGCGTGGTTGTTAGAGACCATATACTAACACCATGTACCAAATTTCAGCCGGATCGGATGAAATTTGCTTCTCTTAGAGCAATCGCAAGCCACATTTGGGGGTCCGTTTATATAGGGGCTATACGTAAAAGTGGACCGATATGGACCAATTTCTGCATGGTTGTTAGAGACCATATACTATCACCATGTACCAAATTTCAGGCGGATAGGATAAAATTTGCTTCTCTTAGAGCAATCGCAAGCCAAATTTGGGGGTCCGTTTATATGGGGGCTATACGTAAAAGTGGACCGATATGGCCCATTTTCAATACCATCCGACCTACATCAATAACAACTACTTATACAAAGTTTCAAGTCGATAGCTTGTTTCGTTCGGAAGTTAGTGTGATTTCAACAGACGGACGGACGGACATGCTCAGATCGACTCAGAATTTCACCACGACCCAGAATATATATACTTTATGGAGTCTTAGAGCAATATTTCGATGGTGGAGGGTATAAAAAGTTAAAATTACCCATTAAAAGTATGAAAAAACCATGGTATAAAAAATTGAATTAAAAGAACTTCTTGGGTAGTTAAAATAAAGAACATCATTGGGAGTGCATCTTCTGGAAGTTCTTTTAAAGTTGTGCCTTTGGAATAACTTCCAAATTTTTTTGCTGGGTATATATAGCCCCCATTTAAACCGATCCCCAGATTTGACCTTGGGAGCCTCTTGGAAGAGCAAATTTCTTGGAGGCGCAAATTTCATCCGATTCGGCTGAAATTTGGTTCGTTGTTTTAGTATATGGTCGCTAACAACTATTCCAATTGTTGTCCTTATCGCTCCATACCCAGCAAAAAAATTTGGAAGTACTTCTAAAGGCATAACTTTAAAAGCACTTCCAATCTCCTTCCAGAGATGTTCTATATTTTAACTACTCAGGAAGTTTTTTAATTCAATTTTTTATAACTCGCTTTTTTCATACTTTTTAAGGGCAATTTTAACATTTTTTGTTTCAAATATGTTAAAAACATAATAAGGATTAATAAAATGGTATAACTTACATAAATTTTGTCGAAAAAAATTTTAAATTCATTCTAGAAAAATTGCGAAATTTTGAAAATATTTGAGGTCAAGGGTTTCAGACAAGCGTTACATTGCATTAAAAATCATAAAAAAATATAATAATTAATTATTTGTCAAAATACCACAAAATTTTTTTATTTACATCCAAAACACTGAATTCGGATCACATCTAAAGAAGTGATGCATATTCAGTGCAACGGCTGTTGAAATGGTGGGCATCCGTTGTATGACAAGCCCATGTTAAATTCATCGCTTCTGCGACAATTTTGCACCACTTCCGGATCTAAAAAGAACATTTTCACTACTTTTTTGGCGACACTTTTTTTCCTGGTAGTTCCGGTAGTGCCTAGATAAACCGATCCCCAGATTTTAAATACTTCTTCCCGGATAAGCAAATTTCATTTGATCTTGCAAAAATTTGGTACTAATCAAACAAAAATTGGACCATATAGCGCAAAAATTCATACCGGTCAATGACTGAATTATATAGGTTTTTAATTTGCCTTTTTTGTCTAATATATACTCCGTATGGACTAACTTCCAATTTAGAAGACGATATTAAGGCGTTTTAAGATACCTTGCCAGCGGTAAGTATTACTACAACCCAATTAATTCGATTGTGGATGACAGTCTTTAGTAGAAGTTTCTACGCAATCCATGGTGGAGGGTACATAAGATTCGGCCTGGCCGAACTTACGGCCGTATATACTTGTTTTTACTTCACTTTTGCATTCGTCAACACTACCGGTATCATTATAACGATTTGTGGTGCACAACATAAAAATGTCCATTTAATAAATCAATCTCATCTACACGCACAGAAAAACATGGTTGGGCATGTTTACCGCATCTATTTAATGCCTATCTAGGTCATGTAACTATCGCGAAAAATATTTTTTCCGAACATTATAATCATGTTTCTTCTCTGCGTTTGGAAATCAAAATTTAACCACTATATTTTTTACCTCAAAAATTCTCTTAATTTCACTCGACAATTTCTTATAGACTAGGCATAGTGAAGGAAGCTCTTTTTCTCTATATAGCAAAAGATTTGGTACCGCATTTGATGGAGTTCTCCTGTATTGTATTCAACACTCAGTGATAACCTCATGCAGTTTATAGATATAATATTTGAAATAAATAGAACAAAATTCTCTCCTTTGAGAAAAAAAAAACCAAGAATAGTTTTGATGTTACAGTATTAAGAGTTCTTCTCGCATTCATTGAAATTTTTAATGCATGTTTTATAGCCCAAAAACAATTGTACTACCAATGTAAACTGTGTTTTTGTGTTTTTTCTCTTATCGTATACAGCATTCTTAAATAACAATTATAAACTCATAACTGTTATTCAAGAATGCAAAGTTTTGACAATTAAAACAACAATAAAACAAAGCAACAACAATGATTCTTTCATCTGTTCCCACTGAGAAAACGCTCGTGACATAAAATGTATCTACCAGAGGCAGTTTCTGCTACGTCTCCCAGTATTAGTAGTGAAACATTTTGCATACTTACAGATACACCTACATGAACACTTACACATTTGTCTTCTACATAACTAATTAGTGTACGATGCGAAGAACAAAAATATCCAAAGACAAACAAAAAGTTACGATAAAACACCAATACATACATGTGAAGTTAAAGAAAAAAAAAAACAAACACGCACTACAAGGACATCTTCGAAAAAGTAAAAAGGACACCAAAGGAGTTGAACATCTGCAACAGAGTGTAAGAGACTGAGAGTCCTACAATATCACCTGCTACTTGTGGTGCTTGTGCTGTGCTATGGTAGCACAATCCTACACTTGTATGACAACTTGACTTGTTGGCCATAAAATAAAGGAGAAGACTACGAGTGATAAACACAGATACAAGTATCCAACTCTGAATACTTTGTGGTATATGCATACATCATAAACTACTATTGACACTGCATGAAATTCATATAAGTACTTGAATGAATTAAAAGGCACATTTAACATAGAAAGAAAATTTCTTTAGAAAATATAACAATCACTCTATTTAAATTTGATGCTCTCAAACTTACTTGCAATTACTTTATTCACGAACACGATAATATCAATAACATTCCTCTCCAAATAAGAGGTAAGTACTTCAATTTTCTATTTCATTAAAAATTTGACCAAAAAATTTTTTCACAAAATTTTTTGTAGAAATAAATTTTTGAGAAAATTTTCTACAATTGTATATAGCAAAAAATTTTGACAAAATTTTCTATAGAAATAAAATATTGACAAAATTTTCTATAGAAATAAAATTTTGACAAAATTTTCGATAGAAATAAAATTTTGACTAACTTTTCTATAGAAATAAAATTTTGACCAAATTTTTTATAGAAATAAAATTTTGACAAATTTGACTAACTTTTCTATAGAAAAAAAATTTTGACCAAATTTTCTATACAAATAACATCTTAATAAAATTTTATATAGAAATAAAATGTTGACAATATTTTCTATAGAAATAAAATTTTGACAAAATTTTCTATAGAACTATTATGACCAGCTATTCTTTAGAAATAAAATTTTGACCAATTTTCTATAGAAATAAAATTTTGACCAATTTTCTATGGAAATAAAATTTTCACAAAATTTTCTATAGAAATAACATTTTGACAAAATTTTCTATAGAAATAAAATTTCACAAAATTTTGTATAGAAATAATATTTTGACAAAATTTTCTATAGAAATAAAATTTTGACAAAATTTTCTATAGAAATAAAATTTTGACAAAATTTTCTATAGAAATAAAATTTTCTATAGAAATAAAATTTTTACAAAATTTTCTATAGAAATAAAATTTTGACAAAATTTTCTATAAACTAAAATTTTGACAGAATTTTCTACGGAAATAACATATTCTATAGAAATAAAATTTTTAAAAAATTTTCTATAGAAATAAAATATTGACAAAATTTTCTATAGAAATAAAATTTTTACAAAATTTTCTATAGAGATAACATTTTGACAAAATTTTCTATACAAATAAAATTTTTACAAAATTTTCTATAAAAAAAAAATTTACAAAATTTTCTATAGAAAAAAAAATTTACAAAATTTTCTATAGAAATAAAATATTGACAAAATTTTCTATAGAAATAAAATATTGACAAAATTTTCTATAGAAATAAAATTTTGACAAAATTTTCTATAGAAATAAAATTTTGACAAAATTTTCTACAGAAATAAAATTTTGACAAATTTTCTATAGAAATAAAATTTTGAAAACATTTTTTGTTGTAAATAAAATTTTGACAAAATTTTCTATAGAAATAAAATTTTGAAAAAAATTTTTATAGAAATAAAATTTTGACCAAATTTTTTATAGACCAGCTATTCTTTAGAAATAAAATTCTGACCAATTTTCTATAGAAATAAAATTTTGGAAATTTTTTCTACAGAAATAAAATTTTGACCACAATTCTCTATTGAAATAAAATTTTGAAAAATTTTTTTATAGACCTAAATATATGGCCAGACATTCTTTCGAAATAAAATATTGATCAATTTTCTATAGAAATAAAATTTTGGAAAATTTTTCTATGGAAATAAAATTTGAACCATTTTTTTATAAAAATGAATTTTTGAAAAAATGTTCTATAGAAATAAAATTTTGGAAAAATAAAATAAAACTTTGACAAAATTTTCTAAAGAAATAAAATTTTGACAAAATTTTGTTTAGAAATAAAATGTTGACCAATTTTCTATAGAAATAAAATCTTGACAAAATTTTCTATAGAACTAAAATTAGGACCAGCTATTCTTTAGAAATAAAATTTTGACAAAATTTTCTATAGAAATAAAATTTTGACAAAATTTTCTATATAAATAAAATTTTGACAAAAATTTCTATAGAAATAAAATTTTGACAAAATTTTCTATAGAAATAAAATTTTGACAAAATTTTCTATAGAAATAAAATACTAACAAAATTTTCTATTGAAATAAAATTTTGACAAAATTTTGTTTGGAAATAAAATTTTGACAAAATTATCTATAGAAATAAATTTTTTACAAAATTTGCTATAAAAATAAAATTTTCATACAATTTTCTACAGAAATAAAATGTTGACAAAATTTTCGATAGAAATAAAGTTTTTACAAAATTTTCTATACAAATAAAATGTTTACAAAATTTTCTACAGAAATAAAATTTTCACAAAATTTTCTATAGAAAAAAAATTTTCACAAAATTTTCTATAGAAATAAAATTTTGAAAAATTTTTTTATAGAAATAAAATTTTGACAAAATTTTCTATTGAAATAAAATTTTGACAAAATATTGTATAGAAATAAAATTGTGAAAAAATTTTCTACAGAAATAACAGTTTGACAAAATTTTCTACAGAAATAAAATTTTGACCAATTTTTCTTTAGAAATAAAATTTGGACCAATTTTTTTATAAAAATAATATTTTGGAAAAATTTACTATAGAAATAAAATTTTGGAAAAATAAAATAAAAAAATATTGATCAATTTTCTATAGAAATAAAATTTTGGAAAATTTTTCTATGGAAATAAAATTTGAACCATTTTTTTATAAAAATGAATTTTTGAAAAAATGTTCTATAGAAATAAAATTTTGGAAAAATAAAATAAAACTTTGACAAAATTTTCTAAAGAAATAAAATTTTGACAAAATTTTGTTTAGAAATAAAATGTTGACCAATTTTCTATAGAAATAAAATCTTGACAAAATTTTCTATAGAACTAAAATTAGGACCAGCTATTCTTTAGAAATAAAATTTTGACAAAATTTTCTATAGAAATAAAATTTTGACAAAATTTTCTATATAAATAAAATTTTGACAAAAATTTCTATAGAAATAAAATTTTGACAAAATTTTCTATAGAAATAAAATTTTGACAAAATTTTCTATAGAAATAAAATACTAACAAAATTTTCTATTGAAATAAAATTTGCTATAAAAATAAAATTCTCATACAATTTTCTACAGAAATAAAATGTTGACAAAATTTTCGATAGAAATAAAGTTTTTACAAAATTTTCTATAGAAATAAAATGTTTACAAAATTTTCTACAGAAATAAAATTTTCACAAAATTTTCTATAGAAAAAAAATTTTCACAAAATTTTCTATAGAAATAAAATTTTGAAAAATTTTTTTATAGAAATAAAATTTTGACAAAATTTTCTATTGAAATAAAATTTTGACAAAATATTGTATAGAAATAAAATTGTGAAAAAATTTTCTACAGAAATAACAGTTTGACAAAATTTTCTACAGAAATAAAATTTTGACCAATTTTACTTTAGAAATAAAATTTGGACCAATTTTTTTATAAAAATAATATTTTGGAAAAATTTACTATAGAAATAAAATTTTGGAAAAATAAAATAAAACTTTGACAAAATTTTCTATAGAAATAACATTTTGACAAAATCTTTTATAGAATTAAAATTAGAAATAAAATTTTGACCAATTTTCTATAGAAATAAAATTTTGGAAAATTGTTCTATAGAAATAAAATGTTAACCATATCATCTATAAAAATAAACTTTTGAAAAAAAAATTGTATAAATTCAATATATTTCAATATATTGAATTTATAGGATCCATTGTGAGTAAACTCTCCCTTTTCGTTGAAGTATAAAATTTCTCTGGTTGATACAAGCCCCTCGTGCCTCTGATTCGATTAAGCCATATCTGTCTGTGACCACAGACACTTAATTGTCCAAAATATCCACATTGGTAGTGCCAGTATAATAAGTTTATTATAATATGTAATCATAATAAATTAAGTAATAAATAAATAAACAAAATAACCCACATTTTAAAATCGCCACCGCTAAGTTGAAAACTTGTGAAATGACTCAGATTTTCCTATACCACTAATACATATATATCGGCTCATAAATCGTAAACATTGCACAAAAATGGTTTTAAATTGAAATATTTCGACCTTTGCCAATGACGTAATGTAGATTTATAAACATTAAAAAAAAACTCGAAAATATGTTTGGAAATCAGTTCTATCTTCAACTAAATGAATATACCTTCCCCTATTCTAATGGTGTTTAGTGTTTCTCCGACTATGAGAGATACTTGTATGAAGGTTACTACATCTACAACACCTGAAGTAATAATTAGACAAACTGTAGTGAACAATAAAAGTTTTAATTGCTTTAAATATTACAATAACAACAATCATATCAAAGTATAGCTTTTAGCAATAACAAATATAGACTGAAATTGCAAATAACCCAATGGACACACCCACAATATAAACACGAACTTCCAAATATTACCATCACCATCAGTTTATTTATTGGCGAACAAACACAATTTTTGCCAGCCCAAACATAAAACCGACAAACTTTTGCCACAATTCTCCGCTATGTTTTTTTTTCTCTCTCTCTAAATTTAACTTTAGTTTTCATATTTTCAATAGCAAAGAGCTGTAAGTGGTCCACAAATAACAAGGACTCTTGGTGGAAACAATTTTTATCAAAATATTTTCTAGACTTAAGGGTCGCAGCAATAACTAACTCTCAGGATACCAGGTGTCTCTGCCAAATGTTTTATTTTTTATTTTTTTGCCAAGAGGTACATTGAGAAACTTCCAGAGAAGTTACAAAATTTTCTTATTGAATTTTCCCAAAGCACTAAAGTTGATGGGTATGTATGTTCTGGATACACTAACTCGAATTTCCATTCATTCTAACTTTTACCTGATTATCTAAGTTTTGTGGGAGGCACAGTGTGGTCAACTAATCCAAAAAGAAATTTGTCTTAAGATGGCGATGAAGATATAATAAGTTTTCCACTCCGATTGCAACACATCAAAATATCGATTTCATACATAGTTTTGATCAGGGAGAAATCCTACAGCCTTCAATAAAGGGACTGTCGTTCTGAAATTTGTGCACAGGTCCGTCTTTTGTCTGGAATTTTGTAGATGGACAACATCGATCCAGATTTTGATACATCCTTAAGCCAAGGTTCTTTTTATACCCTAAACCACATAGTGGTCAGTGTGCAATAAGTTTGATCTGCCAAATAATGTGCCTACCAGAAATATTGGTTTTAGACCCAATAAAATATATACCGATCGACTCAGAATCACCTCCTGAGTTGATCTAACGCTTGGTGTCCGTCCGTCCGTCTGTCCATGCATTTGTTGTTCACAGGATTCCGGTCGCAATTATTAACCGATTTTGATGAAATTTGCTACAGGGAGTTTCTTGGGCACAAGGACGAACGCTATTGAATTTGGAAGAAATTGCAACAAATTTAGATATAAAGGGTGATACGGTCAAAATTTGGTCTTTGGCTTGACAATAGCCCAGTATTTCTCAATTGGGCCGAGCTCTGGTGTGTTGGGAGGGTTCTTGTCCTTGGGAACCACCTGCACGTTGTTGGCGGCGTACCACTCCATGGCCTTTTTACCGTAATGGCAAGATGGCAAATCCGGCCAAACAGTACGGAACAACCGTGTTTCTTCAGGAAAGGCAGCAGACTTTTATTCAAACACTCTTTCACGTAAATTTCTTGGTTGACAGTCCCGGAAGCTATGAAAATGCTGCTTTTCAAGCCACAGGTACAGATGGCTTGCCAAACCAGATATTTCTTTGCGAACTTCAACAGTTTTATGTGCTTGAAAATATTTGCTACCTTTCCCTTCCTTTTGCCGTATAAAACTCCTGTCCCGGAAGCTGCTTGTAGTCGGCTTTGACGTAGGTTTCGTCGTCCATTACCACGCAGTCAAAATTCGTCAGCATCGTCGTGTACAGCTTCCGGGATCGCGCTTTGGCCGTCGTATTTTGTTTATCATCGCGATTTGGAGTCACTACCTTCTTGTAAGTCGATAGTCCGGCTCGTTTTTTGGCTCGATGCACGGTTGTAGACGATACAGCTTATTTGCGGCATATCGGAGAGAGAGGTTAGGGTTTCGCTTGAAACTACCGGCAACTCTCTTTGTCGTCTCAGCGGCTTCCGGTTTTCGACTTCCCCCCGATCCAGACTTCCTGGCTGTCGACAAACGTTCCCCAAACAATTTAATTACGTTTGTAACGGTTGATTTGGCAACTTTTAGCGATTTTGCCAGCTTTGCGTGCGAGTAGCTCGGATTTGCGCGATGCGCGAGCAAAATTTTGATACGCTGCTCTTCTTGATTGGACGGCATTTTGACAACTGAAGAGTGAATTCCAAAATCAAAATAGGAGCAACATTCTACACACACACCTTCAAGAAATACGTCAAGTTTATATTGACCAAATTTTGACCGTATCACCCTTTAGCTCCCATATATATGTATCGCCCGATTTCTACAAATGGGGTTACGTTGCGCTTTTCTACAAAGGGATCATCACAAATTTGGCAGAAAATAATCTTTTTCATCGCCCTTCAACTCTTCAAAATTTTATCCAAATCGGTTCAGAGTTAGATATAGCTCTCATATATATGTATCGCCCGATTTTCCCAAATTTGGCCAAAAAACCCTTATTTATCAACGTATCTTACTCAAAGTTGGCTAAATGTAATCATCTCTAGCACTAACTATATGTACAAAAAATCATCGAAATTTGTTCCGATTTAGCTATAGCTCCCCTATTTATATACCGCCCGATTTTTTAAATTTGGCTATAAAACCCTTATTTATGAACCGATAGTACTCAAAGATGGCCAAATATAAGCTTCTATAGCACTAACTGTATGTGCAAAATTTCATCGGAATCGGTTCAGATTGAGATATAGCTCCCATATATATGTATAGCCCGATTTTCCCAAATTTGGCCATAGAACCCTTATTTATTAAACGATCTTACTCAAAGTTGGCTAGATCTTGTCCTCTATAGTACTAACGGTAAGTGCAAAATTTCATCGAAATCGGTTCAGATGTAGATATAGCTCCCATATATGTATCGCCCGATTTTCAAAAATTTACCCCTAATAACCTTATGTTTGACCATAGAGGCCTCATTTCTTAACTGATCCTACTCAATTTTTGCACAAGGTAACCTTTTGTGGTACAAATCAAACCCGCAAAATATTATGCAAATTGGTTCAGATTTACATATAGCTACCATATATATGCATCGCTCGATTTTCCCAATTTTGGCCATAATACTCTTATTTATTAACCAATGTTACTCAAATTTCAAATTTTGATGTACTAGGCGATCGTATTTATATGTACTTGTACAACAAATTCCCTTAATGTCATGCTGCATCTATTGCCTTTAGACATTTTGGCCAAACAGTCAGCTGCAACAATGGCTGTGCGGTTGCGCGAGCTATCGCTGTGGTCGGAAAAAATGTACGGTCACAGTTCGGTCCTCAAAATAATGCCAGATGTGCCTAACGTAGTGGAGGATTACACTCTGGCCAAACAACTTTTCGACAAAAAGTTTGAAACTCGAATTCCCAACAGTGAGGCGTGGTGTACACAAACCTCGGGGAATAAAAGATATATAGATTTCTACACTGATGGCTCCAAAGTGGATGGACAAGTGGGTTTCGGAGTATATTCTAAAGATCTGGAACTTCGGATAGCAAACAGATTATCTAATCACTGTAGTGTTTTTCAGGCTGAAATATTAGTAATAAAAGAAGTGGCGAATTGGCTGAGAAGTAATGTTCCAAAAATTGTTGGCTTTAATATATACTCAGGCAGTCAACTTGCAATAAAATCCATGGACTCTGTGTTCCTTTACTCGAAAACGGCCATCGACTGCCGCAAATCTCTCAACGAGATGGCTGAGCAGTACAATATTCACCTAATATGGGTGCCTGGCCATAGGAACATACTGGGGAACTGTCAAGCAGGCTTGGAACTTCCTTACATATTCCAGAAGAACTAAAATCTGTTGGTATGCCTCTGGCCACCTGCAAGCTCTTACAGCGTGAGAAGGCTGTCATGATGATGGCAAATGTTCGATGGGAGAATTGCAAGGGTTGTAACGACACCAAGCAAATATGGCCCCATTTAAACTTGAACCGCACACTTGATATGCTAGTGTTCTCAAGACGTTAGATATCACTTCTGATATCTGCTATAACGGGTCGCTGTCTGATAGGCGAATTTGCAAAAACTATTGGTGCGAAGTATAATGACTATTTAGGGGCATATAGCTTTAGATTACTGGCGGACCTGGAAAACGTGAACTTAAGCAGTCTATTAATGTTTTTGGAACAATTAATAATGGGCTCAGTATTAGTGGCATACTAACCACGTAGGTGCAATATCAGCTACATCCAGTGTTGCTAGAACTAAGGGAAATTCCCTATACGTAGGTTTTTTCTAGGTTTCTTGTAAGACGCAGGGTCACAATGTAGGGATATTTTCACTCAACACAATTTTTTAAAATGTTTACATTTTGGTGGCTCTACACTGGTAGAAAAATGTTTCGTACTATTAACGAACGGGCTTCGTTGATTATTTTTCGTTAATATAACGAAATTTCTCGTTATAAGAACGAAAGTGATCGTTAATACAACGAAATAAATCGTTAAAAGACAATTTTTTGTTTTGGTTTTGCGTTATATTAATGAAACATATTTCGCTTATATTACGTATAATAGCATTGTATTTTTTTCAACAATTAGAATAAAAATTTTTTCAAGATGAAATTATTATAATCATTTGCACATAGAGAGTAACTTTTGGAAACTTTTAGCCCTTAAAACAGTCGTTTTATATACTCCGAATCTGGAATTGAAAATTTCATTTATAAAACGAAAGCGATCGTTAATATAATGATATGAATCGTTAAAAAATAAATTTAAAATTGTTATATTTTGTCATATTAATGAAATATGTTCATTAATAATACGAATGGGAGTTTGAGTATTTCTGCCTCTCCTTACTCTCTCTCTCTCTCTATAAACGTCTCTCCATACTCTCTCTAATACGTCTGTAGCGTCTATGTAATTTGTACATACACATGTAAGCATGGCAATAAGCACATGTTTGCGTGTGCGTCTT
Source organism: Haematobia irritans (assembly GCF_050003625.1). NCBI lineage: Eukaryota > Metazoa > Arthropoda > Insecta > Diptera > Muscidae > Haematobia > Haematobia irritans. The sequence goes on along the minus strand of NC_134397.1, from coordinate 170,593,122 downwards.
GAAAAACAAACGGTAAAAAGTTCTACTGAAAACTTGTCTGATGGACAAACCTTAACAACATTTACGTTCTTTTCGCTGAAGAGTGCACAGGCTCATTACAGTTTCATTGTGAATAATAAACATAGATGGTGGGTGAGATAAATTAGTGTTATTTGTATATTCGCAAGAAAATTAGTGTAAATATACAATGAATGATTTTCATTCATACAACGTATAAGCTGCATCCATACAATGAATAAATTTCATTCATACAACGAATAATATTCGTTAATACAACGAAAAGGCTACGTAAAAGCAACGTAATTATTCGTTAATACTACGAAATGTAACAGGTTGGCTGATAAGACCACGGTCTAACAAAGAAAAACACATTTCTTTGTCAAAATTCGTTTTTATATTTCAACATAGTTCCCTTCAAGAGCGATACAACGATTATAACGACCTTCCAATTTTTTGATACCATTTTGGTAGTACTCCTTCGGTTTTGCCCCAAAATAGACCTCAGTTTCGGCGATCACCTCTTCATTGCAGCCAAATTTTTTCCCTGCGAGCATCCTTTTGAGGTCTGAGAACAAGAAAAAGTCACTTGGGGCCAGATCTGGAGAATACGGTGGGTGGGGAAGCAATTCGAAGCCCAATTCATGAATTTTTGCCATCGCTCTCAATGACTTGTGGCACGGTGCGTTGTCTTGGTGGAAGAACACTTTTTTCTTCTTCATATGGGGCCGTTTTGCCGCGATTTCGACCTTCAAATGCTCCAATAACGCCGTATAATAGTCACTGTTGATGGTTTTTCCCTTCTCAAGATAATCGATAAAAATTATTCCACGCGCATCCCAAAAAACAGAGGCCATTACTTTGCCTGCGGACTTTTGAGTCTTTCCACGCTACGGAGACGGTTCACCGGTCGCTGTCCACTAAGCCGACTGTCGATTGGACTCAGGAGTGTAGTGATGGAGCCATGTTCCATCCATTGCCACATATCGACGGCAAAACTCGGGTGTATTACGAGTTAACAGCTGCAAACACCGCTCAGAATAATCAACACGTTGTTGTTTTTGGTAAAATGTGAGCTCGCGCGGCACCCATTTTGCACAGAGCTTCCGCATATCCAAATATTGATGAATGATATGACCAACACGTTCCTTTGATATCTTAAAGGCCTCTGCTATCTCGATCAACTTCATTTTACGCTCATTCAAAATCATTTTGTGGATTTGTTTGATGTTTTCGTCGGTAACCACCTCTTTCGGGCGTCCACTGCGTTCACCGTAATCCGTAATCCGTGCTCATTTAATCAATCAATTATTGTTGATTTCCCTGAGGCAGAGTCCGGAAACTTATCAAGCCCAAACATTATCAAGCCAAGTTTTTGCTTCCACCGTATTTTTCCCCTTCAGAAAACAGTATTTTATCAAAACACGGACTTCCTTTTTTCCATTTTTTTTTTTTGCACAATAACTGCTTCACAAAAGACGCTCTATCTCACAAACTAATTGACTTACAGAAGTCATATTTTGACACGAATCATTTGAAGGTTTGTACTATATAAAAATAATATGCATTTAATATTACCGACGCCATCTATGTGTCAGACCGGGGACTTATCAGCCAACCTGTTATTCCATAAAGAGTTTCGTAAATATAACGTAAAACTACGTTGTTATAACGAAATGCTACGTTGGCTGCCTTTTAATGAAGGTTTTCGTTAATACAACGTAGAAATTCATCGTATTAACGAATCTTTTTCTACCAGTGTAGAGGAGGAAATTAGAAGCCGGAAAGACTTGATATTTAACAATGTGTGGTAACAACATTTACCACTCGTGCCAAAAAAAATCTAACAAAATTTGAAGATTACCACAAATCTACCAAACAAATATTTCTATAAAAATTTTTGTCAAAACTTTATTCCTGTAGAAAATTTTGTCAACATTTTATTGCTATAGAAAAGTTTGTCAAAATTGAAATAGAAATGAATAGAAAAATTTCTCAAAAAATTTTGTTTATAGAAACTTTTTCCAAAATTTTATCTCTATAGAGATTTAACAAATAAAATTAGTATTTTTGGTAGAATTCTACCAACTCTGGCAACCGTGGTGGTAATACAAATTTATTTTCTAGGTTATATACGGTGCATTTTCATGTTTTAAGGTAAAAAATACTTAGAACCATTTTCATTTTGTAAAATTTGTTTAAATTTAACGAAAAATGTTGTAGGAAAAATTGTTTGGGAATGTATGGGAAAGTAGGGACCTTGAAGGGTAAACCGAACATTTTCCCTGGCAACACTAACTATGAGCTATAGTCAGATTGAGACAAAGCACCCATAAACATGAAATCCTTAATTTTCTTAAATATGCAACTGCGGTTTATCTCCCAGACCTATATCAATGTTACACCATAAATGCTTATGATTACTAATTCACCAATGTGTTATCACAATGAACTGAATAGTCTAAGTGAGCCTGATACATCGGGCTGCCACATAACCTAACCTACTAATTCAGTAACGGTGGTTTAGGGTATGATATAATCGGCCCCGCCCAACTTTCTACATTACTTACTTGTTTTTCTTTTCTTTTCGTTTCTGTATCCTAACCTCTGTATTTCAGAGACGTTCCTGAAACAATTTTTTTGCCCCACTGTTTCCTTGATCCCATTATACCACTACTATTCGTTAGTTCTCTACCACAAATTTCTTACCAACTATGGTAACACATGCTCACCCCTTACTTCCATAGATTAAAAGCATAAAAAACAAACAAGGAAAACAAAATAGACTGCATCAATTCACTCGGATGTCGTTCCACCTATCATGGACCAATGGCACACAAAAACACGGGATTTGTTATGAAAATTTTTCTGCAGTCATTTCGTTTTATGCATATCAAATTTATTTGTTTTCACCATAAATTCAGCCGTCGTCAATGACAGACTCTGTCATTGGAATTGAAAATAAAGAAAGATGCATAAGATATAAAACTTTCCTGAGTTTTTATTACCTTCATAGGTCTTAAGGTTGAATATGTTTACCAATTTTTTTTTCGCAATTGAGTGTGAATCATAGGAATAGTAAGTTTTCACTTTGTTATATAGAACATTAGGAGATAATCTGAGAATCTGGCTAATTATGTATAGGTGTGGACTCTGTAAACTGAGCAGGAACGGGGTATGCAAAGCCAAAAATAGAGGATATACGGCCGTAAGATGGACCGGACCGAATCTTAGCTTCCCTTCACCATGGATTCTATACAATGTTCTACTACAGACTGTCGTGCACAATTGAATAACTTGGTTAGCTTAGGTATAGTGGCAGCCCAATAATTCATGTTCAATTAGACTATTCAGTCCACTGTGATATTACAGTGATGAACTTCACTCTTATCACAGAGTGCTTCCCGATAACTTAGAGATGCTTTGAAACACTCAGAAATGTCACCGACATTACTCAGAGAGGTGATAATCCACCGCTGAAATGGTTTTTGGTGTTGAATAGAAAGTGGTTAGCACGCAAGGCCGGCATGCTAACCATTGTACCTCGGTGGATCTCTTCTTTACCAGGGGGAAATTCTAAGACGATATAACGATGCCCATCTGTGTGGTGTAATTAGATATTGTGAAGTATCAACCGAACCGGCTCTGATTTTAACAAAGCTCGTAAATTACTATCGCTTAATTTTCTGGGCGAAAATGTCTTACGAAACTAGTGTAAAAAATTGCGTATTTCAGATAGAAATCACGTTTATGTGAAATGTGATTAACGGTATACAATAGCCGACTCCACCCGACTTTACAGTTCAAGTACAAGTGTCTTTAACTCATGCCTTTAATAAAACACATTTTCTTATCACAATCTCGGTCACCCTTCATCGTATTCTCAGCATTAACGACAATATGCAAAAAAAAAAAAAAAACAAGTATATACGGCCGTAAGTTCGGCCAGGCCGAAGCTTATGTACCCTCCATCATGGATTGCGTAGAAACTTCATCTAAACATTGCCATCCACAATCGAATTACTTAAGTTGCGGTAACGCTTGCCGATTGGCAAGGTATCTTAAAACCTCCTAACACCATCTTCTTAATTGTATGTAAGTCCATACGTGGTATATATTAAATCAAAAAAGATCGATCCAATACGTATATAATTCAGTTTGACAAAGTAGACATAACATTTTGACAAAATCTTCTACAGAAATAAAATTTTAACAAAATTTTCTATAGAAATAAAATTTTCACAAAATTTTCTATAGAAAAAAAAATTGACAAAATTTTCTATAGAAAGAAAATTTTGATAAAAATTTCTACAGAAATAAAATTTTAACAAAATTTTCTATAGAAATAAACTTTTGACAAAATTTTCTATAGAAATAAAATCTTGGTAGATTATTTTTGGCTCGAGTGGCAACCATGATTATGAACCGAATAAAATTTGAACGAAATTTTCTATAGAAGTAAAATTTTGACAATGATGAAAACTTTATTATGAACACAATAAAATATTAACAAAATTTTCTCTAGAAATAAAATTTTGACAAAATTTTCTATAGAAATAAAATTTTGACAAAATTTTCTATAGAAATAAAATTTTGGTAGAGTATTTTTGGCTCTAGTGGCAACCATGATTATGAACCGATATGGACCAATTTTTGTAATTTTGGTATGGTTGTTAGCGATCATGCCTAATTTGAACCGGATCGGATGAATTTTGCTCCTCCAAGAGGCTCCGGAGGTCTAATCTGGAGAATGTTTTATATGGGGGCTTTATATAATTATGGACCGATATGGACCAATTCTGGCACGGTTGTTAAAGATCATATACTAACACCATGTACCAAATTTCAGGCGGATCGGATGAAATTTGCTTCTCTTTGAGGCTCCGCAACCCAAATATGGGGATCGGTTTATATGGGCGCCATATATAATTATGGACCGATGTGGACCAATTTTTGCACGGTTGTTAGAGACCATATACCAACATCATGTACCAAATTTCAGCCGGATCGGATGCAATTTGCTCCTCTTTGAGGCTTCGCAAGCCAAATCTGGAGATCGGTTTATATGGGGTCTATATATTATTATGGACCGATGTGGACCAATTTTTGCATGGTTGTTAGAGACCATATACCAACATCATGTACCAAATTTCAGCCGGATCGGATGAAATTTGCTTCTCTTGGAGGCTCCGCAAGCCAAATCTGGGGATCGGTTTATATGGGGGCTATATATAATTATGGACCGATGTAGACCAATTTTTGCATGATTGTTAGAGACCATATACGAACACCAAGTACCAAATTTCAGCCGGATCGGATGAAATATGCTTCTCTTAGAGGCTCCACAAGCCAAATCTGGGGATCTGTTTATATGGGGGCTATATATAATTAAAGACCGATATGGACCAATTTTTGCATGGTTGTTAGAGACCATATACCAACATCATGTAGCAAATTTCAGCCGGATCGGATGAACTTTTCTTCTATTTGAGGCTCCGCAAGCCAAATCTGGGGATCGGTTTATATGGGGGCTATATATAATTATGGACCGATGTGGACCAATTTTTGCATGGTTGTTAGAGACTATATACCAACACCATGTACCAAATTTCAGCCGGATTGGATGAAATATGCTTCTGTTAGAGGCTCCACAAGCCAAATCTGAGGGTCCCTATACGTAAAAGTGGACCGATATGGCCCATTTTCAATACCATCCGACCTACATCGATAACAACTACTTGTGCCAAGTTTCAAGTCGATAGCTTGTTTCGTTCGGAAGTTATCGTGATTTCAACAGACGGATGGACGGACGGACGGACATACTTAGATCGACTTAGAATTTCACCACGACCCAGAATATATATACTTTATGGGGTCTTAGAGCAATATTTCGATGTGTTACAAACGGAATGACAAAGTTAATATACCTCCATCCTATGATGGAGGGTATAAAAAACAAGTATATACAGCAGTAAGTTCGGCCGGGCCGAATCTTAAACACCCATCACCGTGAAACAAATATTATAGTTTCCTTTGAAATTTCAGGGGGGTTTGGTGAGAGATATTCTCCTCAAGAGAGATGAGAGATTTTAACCAGTAAGCTTCCCGAAGATAAATTTAAATATTTTACCTATGAAAACGAGATGAAATTCTTTATTTATAAGATCCATTTTGCACAGATCTCTTGTAAGTATTTATGCAAGGAAATGATGAAATAACGCATCGATTTAAAATCTAAAATCTTTACATTTTTACCCCCATTATTTAAATGACTACGAGAAGTAAAATCTGGGAATTTACATTCAGTTCAAGCAATTTTCATGATCACTGCTCCATCCATACCCTCAAGAAGCGAAATCGGTATATATGGAGGCAAATGGACCCTTAAAAATTAAATCCGATACACGTGTTTTTGTGTGTATCGGATAAAAATAAAAAAATTGGATAACAACTACGGATTCTAGAAGCTCAAGTAGTAAAATCGGGGGATCGTCTATATGGGGGCTATATCAAAACATGGACCCACCATTTTCGGCACACGTCTTTATGGTCCTAAAATACTTCTAGATTTCAAATTTCAGGCAAATTGGAAACAAATATATACGGCTGTAAGTTCGGTCAGGCCGAATCTTGTGTACCCTCCACCATGGATTGTGTAGAATCTTCTACTAGGGACGGTTATCCACTGTTAAATTACTTGGGTTGCGGACGATGACAAGGCATCTTAAAACTTCTTAACATCATCTTCTAAATTATAACATAAGTTAATCCATGCGGGATACATAGTAGACATAGTAGACATATTCAGTCCTTGACCGGTATATATAGAGAAGAAATAATTACGAACCGATATGACCTTTTGTGCGGTAATTATAGAGCCAGAATTGAAATATGGGGGTCGCTTTATATGGGGGCTATATACAATTATGAACACGAGTCTACCAAAAATGGCAGATTTGTTACTGTTTGGTAGATTGGTAGAATTCTTGATGTTTTGGAAGATTTTACAAAATATTCCTCTCCAACTATGAAATGCTTCATAAATTTTCTATAGAAATAACATTTTGACAAAATCTTGTACAGAAATAAAATTCTAACAAAATTTTCTATGGAAATAACATTTAGAAAAAATTTTTTATAGAAACAAAATTTTAACAAAATTTTCTATAGAAATAAAATTTTGACAAAATTTACTATGGCAATAAAATTTTTGTAAATTATTTTTGGCTCAAGTGGCCAAAAATATCGATTCGTACCAATTTTGGCATGGTTGTTATCGGCCATACACTAGCGAAATGTACCAAATTTCAACGGGATCGGATGAATTTTACTCCTTCAAGAGGCCCCGGAAGTCAAATCTTGGGATCGGTTTATATGGGGGCTATATATAATAATGAACCGATATGGACCAATTTTTGCATGGTTATTAGAGACCATATACTAACACCACGTACCAAATTTAAACCGGATCGGATGAATTTTGCTCCTCCAAGAGGCTCCAGAGTTCAAATCTGGGGATCGGTTTATATGAGGGCTTTATATAATTATGGGCCGATATGGACCAATTCTGGCATGGTTGTTAAATACCATATACTAACAGATCGGATGAAATATGCTTCTCTTAGAGGCTCCACAAGCCAAATCTGGGGATCCGTATATGTGAGGGCTATATGTGAAAGTGAACTCATATGGCCCATTTGTAATACCATCGAACCTACATCAATAACAACAACTTGTGCCAAGTTTCAAGTCGATAGCGTGATTTCGTCAGACGGACATTCTTAGATCGACTCAGAATTTCACCACGACCCAGAATATATATACTTTATGGGGTCTTAGAGAAATATTTCGATGTGTTACATAAGGAAGGACAAAGTTAATAGAAAGTATAAAAAAACTATTGGTTTCTATAAGTCCAAGAAGTAAAATCGAGAGATCGGTCTATAAGGGGGCTATACCAAAACATGGACCGATACTCACCATATTTGGCACACCTCTTTATGGGTCTAGAATACCTTTAGATTTCCATTTTCAGGCAAATTGAATAAAAACTAGGGTTTCTATAAGCCCAAGACTCCAAATCGGGAGGCCGCTTTAACATATATGGGGACTAGATTAAAACCTGGACCGATATAGCCCCTCTTGGAACATGACCTGCCTGCAGACAAAAGAGTTTGTGCAAAATTTCAGTGTGATTGCTTCATTATTGTAGACTGTAGCATGATTACAACAGAAAGACAGATAGACAACCAGACATACAGACGGATATGGTTATATTGTCTTAGAATTTCTCCCTGATCAAGAATATATATATATATATATATATATATATATATATATATATATATATATATATATATATATATATATATATATATATATATATATATATATATATATATATATATATATATATATATATATATATATATATATATATATATATATATATATATATATATATATATATACTTTATATAGTCGGAAATCGATATTTCGATATGTTACAAACGGAATGACAAACTTATTATACCCCCATCACCAATAGATGGTGGTAGGTACAAAAGATTAGTGAAAACTTTAAGCCTACCTTTCACCATGTAAATTTCCTTCTATAAACTATGAATATATTATTCATAAATATAGACAATAATACCGTTCATATTCAACAAATTTCATATTCTACAAGCTCATACACTATATACATATTTTAGAAAATTTTGTCATTTAATTTTAAGATTCCCCCATTATAGTTTGTGTTATGAATATCCATAATTTGCCAATGACTATGCATCATTTATGGACCATAACATAAAATTAATTTCCTAATGAATTGTCAACATTGATAGTATTACATTAACCATATAGCTTTGCATCTGTAATTTCTTTGTGGTAAACAATTGGCTTGAAGCATTTTCATGGATAATACCACTAATGAATCTCTTGTAAGTTCTTCACTATGCGAAATATAGTAGTCAATGCATCTCATACGAAGTTCGAGCACACACACACACACATACATTATTAACCAATGCACACAATGTCCATAAATTATAGTAATTTCAATTTCCAAGTAAACACTGAGATAACACAAGACAGAGCGAAACACTGACTGGAACATGGATGAAGACCACCTGCAATCCGAATGATTTCCTCTAGGACATAGTTGAAGAAGATGATGATCATGGTGGTGTAGAAGTTGATAATGAAAGATGGGCTGTTGTAAACTGTAAGATGTTTGGCATAGTACATTTACGACGTATTTTACGATACGTGAGAAATGTCGTTAAACTTCATAAAATACCCAGCAAACAAATCCGTGCAAAAAAAGTAATTAAAATGTTCTTTTTGCGCAGAAGCGATGAATTTAACATGGGCTTGTCATGGGATGGATGTCCACCATTACAACATCCGTTGAACTGAATTTGCACACTTCTTAAGGTGTGATCCGAATTCGGTGTTTTGGATGTGAATTAAGAAATCTGTGATATTTTGCCAAACAAATAATTTTTAAATTTTCTATGATTTTTTATGCATTCTAACATTTGTCTGAAACTTTTGACATTCAAAAATTTGCAATTTTTCTAGAATGGATTTAACATTTTTTTTTTTTTTTTGACAAAATTTAAATAAAATTTTTTTTCATGTAAATTTGATGAGATGTGACTTTTCTTATGCATTTTGATCTGCTAAATTCAAAAAAAAAATTAAAATCTTTTTTATGGAACAATTTTTGAGATATCCTGTTACTTTTAGTTTTCCGCTCTTTTTTCACTAGACATATTGTATCTCGAATTAGAAATGCCCGATAGATACTTAAATGAGAGGTATTGAGATGTCAAATATTCGTGTATAATTGGATCTTTCATAAGTTAAGTGGTTCAAAAAATGTTGATGCAAAAAGACCAAATTTTCCACAAAAAAAAATCATGTTTTACAGTGACTCTTTTCCGCCGGAAAAGTACAAACTATTGAAAACAATCTCTTCACGGACGTATAGATGATACTCTATCGTAAGTAATAAGACCAACTAGAAGAAAAACGACCGAAAAATGAAGAAGTTATAAGCAAGTGAGTGAAAAAATCCGATATCAACTCATGCAAACACACAATTTTTTTCTGATTCAATCACGAAATGAATTAATCCAATTAAATTTTTAATTGAAATGTCTTCAATCGGGAAAATGATAGTATCAATCACAGTTTTAATTGGGCATATTTTTTTTTGTTTGATTAAAAAATTAATTGATTTGATTTGAAAATTTGAATTAATTTTTTCATTGATTCAATTAAAAATTTAATTTATGTTGATTGCAATACTCAATTATTATTTTTTTTTTTTTTGGATTAAAAACGTAACTAATTTCAATTACTTTCTTATCTGTCTTTGTGTTTTAGTTTGATTAAAAAATTTAATGTTTAAAATAAATTTTTATTCAAAAATTAAACAAAAATATCCATCGCTTTTTATACCCTCCACCACTACTGTGGTACAGGGTATAATAAGTTTGTGCATTTGTATGTAACGCCAAGAAGGAAAAGTCTGGGACGCATCGTTTATTATACCGATCGTCTTAGAATTAAATTCTGAGTCGATATAGCGATGTCCGTCTGTCTGTCCGTCCGTCTGTCTGTCTGTCTGTTCATGTATTTTTGTGCGCAAAGTACAGGTCGCAGTTTAAGTCCGATCGTCCTCAAATTTGGCATGGGGTCGTTTTTTTGGAACCAAGACAATCGCTATTGATTGGAAAATATAGATTCAGATTTAGATATAGCTGTCATATATAATTATCCCCGATCTGGTCATAACTGGCGTGTTTCTCAACCGATTTTCTTCAAATTCCGTACATCCAAATATTTTATGATTCTCGAAAAACTTGCAAAATATCAGCCAAATCGGTTCAGATTTAGATATAGCTCCTATATATATCTTTCGTCCGATTTAGACTCATATGGCAACAGAGGCCAAAGTTTACTACCGATTTTCGTGAAATTTTGCACAGAGAGTAGAATTGACATTCTACCAATGCTAGGTAAATTTGATTGAAATCGGTTCAGATTTCGATATAGCTCCCATACATAACTTTCGTCCGATTTGCACTTTCATGGCCTCAAAAGCCAGAGTTTTGTCCTGACTTGCTTCAAATTTTGTACCTTTGATGGTCTCGTTATGTGTGCCTAATTTGGTTAGAATCGTATCAGATTTAGATATAGCTCCCATATATATATATTTCGTCCGATTTGGGCTTTTATGGCCTCAAAAGCCAGAGTTTTCCCTGACTTACTTCAAATTTTGCATATGGAGTACGTTTAATAGTATCGGTAAGTGTGCCAAATTTGGTTGAAATCGGTTCAGATTTAGATATAGCTCCCATATATATATTTCGCCCGATTTACACTCATATGACCACAGAGGCCAATTTTTAACTCCGATTTAGTTGAAATTTTGCACAGGGAGTAGAATTATCAATATGTGTCAAATTTGGTTGAAATCGGTTCAGATTTAGATATAGCTCCCATATATATGTTTTTCTGATTTCGACAAAATTGGTCAAAATACCAAAATTTTCCTTGTAAAATCACCACTGCTTAGTCGAAAAATTGTAAAAATGACTCTAATTTTCCTAAACTTATAATACATATATATCGAGCTATAAATCACAAATAAACTTTTGCGAAGTTTCCTTAAAATTGCTTCATATTTAAATGTTTCCCATATTTTTTTTTATACCCTCCATCATAGGATGGGGGTATATTAACTTTGTCATTCCGTTTGTAACACTTCGAAATATTGCTCTAAGACCCCATAAAGTATATATATTCTGGGTCGTGGTGAAATTCTGAGTCGATCTAAGCATGTCCGTCCGTCCGTCTGTTGAAATCACGCTAACTTCCGAACGAAACAAGCTATCGACTTGAAACTTGGCACAAGTAGTTGTTATCGATCTAGGTCGGATGGTATTGAAAATGGGCGATATCGGTCCACTTTTACGTATAGCCCCCATATAAAGGGACCCTCAGATTTGGCTTGTGGAGCCTCTAACAGAAGCATATTTCATCCGAACCGGCTGAAATTTGGATATGGTGTTGATATATGGTCTCTAATAACCATGCAAAAATTGGTCCACATCGGTCCATAATTATATATAGCCCCCATATAAACCGATCCCCAGATTTGGCTTGCGGAGCCTAAAAGAGAAGCAAATTTCATCTGATCCGGCTTAAATTTGGTACATGGTGCTGGTATATGGTATCTAACAACCATGCAAAAATTGGTTCACATCGGTCCATAATTATATATAGCCCCCATATAAACCGATCCCCAGATTTGGCTTGCGGAGCCTCAAAGAGAAGAAAATTTCACCCGATCCGGCTGAAATTTGGTACATGGTGTTGGTATATGGTATAATGGCCATGCAAAAATTGGTCCACATCGGTCCATGATTATATATATCGCCCATATAAACCGATCCCCAGATTTGGGTTGCGGAGCCTCAAATAGAAGCAAATTTCATCCGATCAGCCTGAAATTTGGTACATGATATTGGTATATGATCTCTAACAACCATCCAAAAATTGGTCCACATCGGTTCATAATTATATATAGCCCCCATATAAACCGATCCCCAGATTTGGCTTGCGAAGTCTCCAAGAGAAGCAAATTTCATCCAATCCGGTTGTAATTTGGAACATGGTGTTAGTATATGATCTTTAACAACCGTGCCAGAATTGGTCCATATCGGTCCATAATTATATATAGCCCCCATATAAAACGTTCTCCAGATTTGACCTCCGGAGCCTCTTGGAGGAGCAAAATTCATCCGATCCGGTTCAAATTAGGAACGTGGTGTTAGTATATGGTCGCTAACAACCATACCAAAATTGGTCCATATCGGTTCATAATGATGGTTGCTACTAGAGCCAAAAATAATCTACCAAAATTTTATTTCTATAAAAAATTTTGTCAAAATTTTATTTCTAGAGAAAATTTTGTTAAAATTTTATTCGGTTCATAATAAAATTTTCTTCATTGTCAAAATTTTATTTCTATAGAAAATTTTGTCAAAATTTTATTTCTATAGAAAATTTTGTCAAAATTTTATTTCTATAGAAAATTTTATTCAAATTTTATTCGGTTCATAATCATGGTTGCCACTCGAGCCACAAATAATCTACCAAGATTTTATTTCTATAGAAAATTTTGTCAAAAGTTTATTTCTATAGAAAATTTTGTTAAAATTTTATTTCTGTAGAAAATTTTGTCAAAATTTTCTTTCTATAGAAAATTTTGTGAAAATTTTATTTCTATAGAAAATTTTGTTAAAATTTTATTTCTGTAGAAAATTTTGTCAAAATTTTATGTCTACTTTGTCAAACTGAATTATATACGTATTGGATCGATCTTTTTTGATTTAATATATACCACGTATGGAGTTACATACAATTTAGAAGATGGTGTTTGGAGGTTTTAAGATACCTTGACATCGGCAAGCGTTACCGCAACTTAAGTAATTCGATTCTGGATGGCAGTGTTTAGAAGAAGTTTCTACGCAATCCATGATGGAGGGTACATAAGCTTCGGCCTGGCCGAACTTACGGCCGTATATACTTGTTTTTACTAACATTGTGTTCCAACCTAGTGCATTAGCCGACTTAAATTTTGAGTCTATAGATTTTGTAGAAATCTATCAAATTCTGTCCAATTCGATTGATATTTAAATGTATGTATTTGGGACATATATATATATATATATATATATGTTTTTCTGATTTCGACAAAAATGGTCAAAATACCAACATTTTCCTTGTAAAATCACCACTGTTTAGTCGAAAAGTTGTAAAAATGACTCTAATTTTCCTAAACTTATAATACATATATATCGAGCGATAAATCATAAATAAACTTTTGCGAAGTTTCCTTAAAATTGCTTCAGATTTAAATGTTTCCCATATTTTTTTACTAACATTGTGTTCCACCCTAGTACATTAGCCGACTTAAATTTTGAGTCTATAGATTTTGTGGAAGTCTATCAAATTCTGTCCAGATCGAGTGATATTTAAATGTATGTATTTGGACAAACCTTTACATATAGCCCCCAACACATTTGACGGATGTGATATGGTATCGAAAATTTAGATCTACAAAGTGGTGCAGGGTATAATATAGTCGGCCCCGCCCGACTTTAGACATTCCTTACTTGTTTTAACTGATTTAGTCTTTCAAATTTGATTTAAAATATAATTGAATCAATTAATTTTTTAATTAAAAATTAAAACATTTTCCATCACTGACTTAATTAACTTAATGCTTCTATCTTGATTAAAAAGTTAATTGTATCATTTAATTTATTAATTGAAACACTTTTCAACTTCAATTAACTTTTTGATTGGAAATATTTTGGTGATACTTTTTTCTGAGAATATGAACAACTCACCTACACTGAAAAAAAGCATGCCTTGTTCCAAAGATTTTATCTTTGTACTAATGATTTTGGTATTCCATTCCGTTTGTAACACATCGAAATATTGATCTAAGACCCCATAAAGTATATATATTCTGGGTCGTGGTGAAATTCTGAGTCGTTTTTAGCATGTCCGTCCGTCCGTCCGTCTGTTGAAATCAAGCTAACTTCCGAACGAAACAATCGACTTGAAACTTGGCACAAGAAGTTGTTATTGATGTAGGTCGGATGGTATTGCAAATCGGCCATATCGGTCCACTTTTACGTATAGCCCCCATATAAACGGACCCCCAAATTTGGCTTGCGAGGCCTCTAAGAGAAGCAAATTTCATCCGATCCGGCTGAAATTTGGTACATGGTGTTAGTATATGGTCACGAACAACCATGCCAAAATTGGTCCATATCGGTCCATAATTATATATAGCCCTCATATAAACCGATCCCCCGATTTGGCTTGCAGAGCCTCTAAGAGAAGCAAATTTTATCCGATCCGGCTGAAATTTGGTACATGGTGTTAGTATATGGTCTCTAACAACCATGCAAAAAGTGGTCCACATCGGTCCATAATTATATATAGCCCCCATATAAACCGATCCCCCGATTTGGCTTGCGGAGCCTCTTGGAAGACCAAAATTCATCTGATTCAGTTGAAATTTGGTACGTGATGTTAGTATATGGTATCCAACAACCATGCAGGAATTGGTTACTATCAGTCCATAATTATATATAGCTCCCATATAAACCGATCGTCAGATTTGACCTCCGGTGCCTTTTGGAGAAGCAAAATTCATCCTATCTGGTTGAAATTTGGTACGTGATGGTAGTATATAATATTTAACAACCATGCCAAAAGTGGTCCATATCAGTCCATAATCATTTATAGCCCCCATATAAACCGATCCCGAGATTTGGTTTTGGAGCCTCTTGGAGGAGCAAATTTCATCCGAGTGAGTTGAAATTTGTGGATGACAGTCTTTCGTAGAAGTTTCTACGCCATCCATGGTGGAGGGTACATAAGATTCGGCCTGGCCGAACTTACGGCCGTATATACTTGTTTTTCTTTTTCTTCTTAAAGTTAAAGTCCTTAAAGTCCTTTAAAAATGTGTTAACGATAACTTAAATTTTCCAATTCAGACTCAATTTCAAGTAGAAATTATACTATGTCTCAAGTAAAAATCGTCTTTAATATAATGTGTTGGAAAACGTCTCCTATTTTTAAACGCTTTTTTGCTTTGTTGTCAAGATGCAAAAAGACAACAAATTTAAAGACAATTTCTTTATTTTTGAAGAATTTTTCACAATTATTAAAGACAAGTTGGCCTTAGTCAAACAAAATTTTCTTTAATTTTAAGATACCTATTTTTAATTTGAATCACTTAATTATAAGGAAAAAACTACTTTGTAGGAAAGTTCATCGTCTTTCGGGCAAGGAAAAAACTTTATATCAGAGAAATGCGTCTTCTGTGCTAAGCAAAAACGCATTCGTATTTTAAAAACATTAAATCTTTGGTCTCAATATTTTTTTTTTTTTCAGTGTACACAAAAATTCCACTCGGCCACACAAAAATGTATTTTTGTGTGGGTGAGTGGCTCGTATTTGCAAGATTTGATATTGGATTTGTTCATTCAATTGCTTATAACTTCCCAGCAAAAACTTCTATTACCAGGTATGAGTACAAGTATGTCTGCGCCAAATAGGTAACAACTTCTTCGAACATATATCAGCATTAATAATTTTACATGGGCATGACATTGGAGAAAGGTACTTCGGTGCAAGCATACCAGCAGTCGAAAAATAAGTAGTACTTCCTCGCATGCATACCAGCTCTCCAAAAATAATAGGTTTATCATAAATAGAATCAAAAAGAGCGAGTGAGTTGCTGCTCTCATATCTATTTATAGATTTTATTGTCCTCTCTTATAAGTTAGTTTGGTATTCTCTCCCTCTACTACCCCTTTCTCTCCCTCTGTTTAAATTTATGGTACAATTTGTACTTTGAAAATCTCTATGGCTCCATTTTCGGTCGTTTTTCTTCTAGTTGGTGTTACTACTTATTACCCATTAAAAATTTGAATAATAAAAAATGTAATTAAAAGAACTTCCTGTGTAGCTAAAGTAAACAACATCTTTGCGAGGACAATTTTGGGACACTTAGTTTTTTGGATACTTAGTTTTAAAATCAAGTTAATGATTTTACTTAACCGTAAAAAATGTGTTTAAAATTGGTAAAATAAATACGTGCGCCATATTAAAAAATGAATTTATTGACGGTAAAACTATCGTAAGAGCCAAATCATAGTCATTTGTACTACCATTTAAGAAAAATAATCATTAATTTTTTCGAAAATTGAACTGACTGATATGAAAACATTTTGTAATATGTGTAAGTAAATATTTCGTTACTGGCACGAAAAACTGATCAATTTTTTGTAATTTCAAACTAAATCGTAGTACACCACTTTAAGTAAAATTTTAAACTTATTTTAATCGCGTGAACTACAAAAGAGTTATAAATAATAATTATTACGAGATTTTCATAAAATTCTTACAATTTAAACTAACTGCGTTGAAGTTAAAAATTTTTCATAAATTACGAACTACTTTTTTTTGGCGGTTTTATGCCTTAGGATATTAAAAAAAAAAACTAGGTTGAAATCATATCTAACGATCATGTAAGTATCTTTGATATTTTTTTTGTCGTTTATTACAGGTATTGACGTTTTCGACGTTTACAACTTTTTGACAGTAGAAAACCCAAAAATTGCTACTCGGATCATCTCTATTGGCGATACACATGTGGTTGCGATAGTGCAAACACAATTACCTAAGGTAAGAAAACAGTAAATAATCATTGAAACACACAAATTGAAAAATGTCTTATTGCAACCATTTTTTTGTTTTATTTTTGCGAAAATATTTATTTTTTCAAACGTACATTTCTTTAAAAAATCAATTAAAAACAAGTATATGCAGTAGCAAGTTCGGCCGAGCCGAATCTTAAATACCCACCACCATGAATCAAATATAATAGTTTCCTTTGAAAACTCTTCGTCGGTGCGGGTATCTTGAAAATATATGTAGGATTTAAGGGGGTTTGATGACATATATTCTCCCAAGCAGATCAATTCAACCAGTACACTTGCCGAAGATAAATTCTACCTATAAAGACTAGATCAGATTCTGGATTTATAAGAACCAATTTTGTATGAGTTTTAGAGAAATCTTAAACATATCGTGTAAATGATGAAAAGAGTCCTGATTTTAAATCTTAAATCCGTAGATTTTTACCGCCATTATTTAAATGAAAACGAGGAGTAAAATCTGGAAATTTTACTTTTAGTTTCAAGCAATTTTTATGATCAGTGCTCCCGCTATACCCTCAAGAAGTGAAATCGGTCGATCGATCAATGTTTTACCGGTAGATACAAATTGTTGAGGGTCTAAAATACCAGTATATTTACATTTTAAGGCAAAGTGGATAAAAACTACAGATTCTAGCTATACCAAAGCATGGACCAATACTCAACATTTTCGACAAACCTCTTAATGTTCCTCAAATACCTTTAGAATTCCAATTTCAGACATATTGGTTAAAAACTACGAAATCTAAAATCGGGCGATCAGTCTATACCAAAACTTGGACTGATACGGACCATTTTCGACACACCTCTTTATTGTCCTAAAATACCTCCAGATTTCTAATTTCTGACAAATTGGATAAAAACTAGGGATTCTATAAGTCCAAGAAGAAAATTTGGGAGATCGGTCTATATAGGGGCTACAACGAAACAAGGACCGATACACTCCATTTTCTGCACACCTATTTGTGGTCCTAAAATACATCTCGATTTCCAATTTTAGGCAAATCGAATAAAAACTACGGTTTATAGAAGCTCAAGATCTCAAATCGGGGGTCGGTTTATAGGGGAGATATACCAAACCATGAACCGATACTCCCATTTTCGACACACCTATTTGTAGTCTTAAAACACCTCTAGATTCTCAATTTCAAGCAAATCGGATAGAAAATACAGTTTCTAGGAGCTCAAGAAATAAAATCTGGAGATCGGTCTATATGGGGGCTGTACGAAAACATGGACCGATACGAACCATTTTCGACACACCCATTCGTGGTCCAAAAACACCTCTAGATTTCCAATTTCAGGCAAATCGGGTTGTAAATACAGTTTCTAGATGCCCAAGAAGTAAGTCGGGAGATCGGTCTATATGGGGTATATACCAAAACATGGACCGATACACCCTATTTTCGACACACCAATCTTTGGTCCTAAAATACCTCTACATTTTCAATTTCAGGCAAATAGATTAAAAATACAGTTTACAAAACATGGACCGATAGGCACAATTTTCGGCACACTTTTTGATGGTCCTAAAACACTTCTAGATTTTCAACTTCAGGCAAATTGGATAAAAACTACGGATTTTAAAAGCCCCAGACACCAAATCGGGAGGTCGGTTTATATGGGGACTATATCAAAACTTGGACCGATGGGCACCATTTTCGGCGCACCTCTTTATGGTCCTCAAATACCTCTAGATTTTCAATTTCAGGCTAATTGGACAAAAACTACGTTTTTTATAAGCCCAAGACCCCAAATCGAGAAATCGGTTTATATGGGGAATATATCAAAACTTGCACCGATATAGCCCATCTTCGAACTTGACCTGCCTGCGACCAAAAAACGAATCTGTGCCAAATTTCAGGACGATAGCGCAATTATAGAAGGCTGTAGCGTGATTACAACAGACAGACGGACAGACGGACATGCTTATATCGTCTTAGAATTTCTCCCTGATCAAGAATATATATATATACTTTATATAGTCGGAAGTCGATATTTCGATGTGTTACACACGGAATGACAAACTTATTATACCCCCGTCACCATTCTATGGTGGTGGGTATAAAAAAATCGCATAAAGGGGAGGTCTTCCTCGACCAAATATCGAAAAATAAAGTAGCTGTTCTTTGCCCAGACGCCCCCATCAACCTTTCCCTGAAAATTTCAAGCAAATCGAATAATTTTGTTTCAATTTTCAAATATTTAAAAATCAGGGTACAATAAATTCATAACCTCACGGCGTGTTCTCTGTAAATCTCAAGTTTGTTTTTTATTGCATTGTGGTCCACATCTGCCACAAAATATCGAATAAAGTAGCGGGTCTTTGTCTAGACATCACCCTTAACGTTCCTTAGAAATTTCACCCAGATCGGAGAACTTTTGGCCAATTTTGAAAAAGTCGGGGTGTGTCTTCCTCCCTCACCAGATAGTAAAAAATGAGGTACCCTATTTTCACCACATGATTACCGAAAATTTTTCATGTGAAAATATAAAATTATTTTATAACAAAAGCAACTGCGATGAATTCAAATTATAAATTTTTGTAATGTGCGCTGTATGTAAAATAAGACTTTCCCGCTTTTCCGTTGAAATTTTTCTGGAATTTTCTTCTACAAACCTCACAGAGCACGAGACCTTTCCAACGAATGCAAAACCGTGGAAATCGGTTCGTGCGTTCTGGAGTTAAAGCGTCAGGAAGGAAAACCCGACTTATTATACCCTCCACCATAGGATGGGGGGTATATTAACTTTGTCATTGCGTTTGTAACACATCGAAATATTGCTCTAAGACCCCATAAAGTATATATATTCTGGATCGTGGTGAAATTCTGAGTCGATCTGAGCATGTCCGTCCGTCCGTCCGTCTGTTGAAATCACGCTAACTTCCGACCGAAACAAGCCACCGACTTGAAACTTGGCACAAGTAGTTGTTATTGATGTAGGTCGGATGGTATTGCAAATGGGCCATATCGGTCTACTTTTACGTATAGCCCCCATATAAACGGACCCCCAAATTTAGCTTGCGAGGCCTCTAAGAGAAGCAAATTTCATCCGATCCGGCTGAAACTTGGTACATGGTGTTAGTATATGGTCTCCAATAACCATGCAAAAATTGGTTCACATCGGTTCATAATTATATATAGCCCCCATATGAACCAATCCCCAGATTTGGCTTGCGGAGCCTCTAAGGGAAGCAAATTGCATCCGATCCGGTTGAAATTCGGTACATGGTGTTCGTATATGGTCTCTAACAACCATGCAAAAATTGGTCCACATCGGTCCATAATTATATATAGCCCCCATATAACCCGATCCTCCGATTTGGCTTGCAGAGCCTCTAAGAGAAACAAATTTCATCCGAGCCGTCTGAAATTTGGTACATGATGTTAGTATATGGTCTCTAATGGCCATGCAAAAATTGGTCCATATCGGTCCATAATTATATATAGCCCCCATTTAAACCGATCCCCCGATTTGGCTTGCAGAGCCTCTAAGAGAAACAAATTTCATCTGATCCGGCTGAAATTTGGTACGTGATGTTAATATATTTCCTCAAACACCCATGCAAAAATTAGTCGATATCCGTCCATAATTATATATAGGCCCCAAATAAACCGATCCCCAGATTTGACCTACGCAGCACCTTGCAAGAGCAAAATTCTTCCCATTCGGTTGAAATTTGGTACGTGATGTTAGTATATGGTATCCAACAACCATGCAGGAATTGGTTCCTATCAGTCCATAATTATATATAGCTCCCATATAAACCGATCGCCAGATTTGGTTTTCAGAGCCTCTAAGAGAAGCAAATTTCATCGGATCCGGCAGAAATTTGGTATATTGTGTTAGTATATGGTCTCTAACAACCATGCAAAAATTGGTCCACATCGGTCCATAATTATATATAGCCCCCATATAAACCGATTCCCAGATTTGGCTTGCGGAGCTTCTAAGAGAAGCAAATTTCATCCGATCCGGCTGAAATTTGGTACATGGTGTTAGTATATGGTCTCTAACAACCATGAACAAATTGGTCCACATCGGTTCATAATTATATATACCCCATATAAACCGATCCCCCGATTTGGCTTGCGGATCCTCTAAGAGAAGCAAATTTCATCCGATCCGGCTGAAATTCGGTACATTGTGTTTGTATATGGTCTTTAACAACCATGCAAAAATTGGTCCACATCGGTCCATAATTATATATAGCCCTCATATAAACCTTTCGCCAGATTTGACCTCTGGAGCATCTTGGAAGACCAAAATTCATCTGATTCATTTGATATTTGGTACGTGGTGTTAATATATGGCCTCAAACACCCATGCAAAAATTGGTCGAAATCGGTGCATAATTATGTATAGCCCCATATAAACCGATCCCCAGATTTGACCTCCGGAGCCCCTTGGAAGAGTAAAATTCATCGGATTCGGTTGAAATTTGGTACGTGATGTTACTATATGGTATCCAACAACCATGCATGAATTGGTTCATATCAGTCCATAATTATATATAGCCCCCATATAAACCGATCCCGAGATTTGGGTTTGGAGCCTCTTGGAAGAGCAAATTTCCTCCGAGTCAGTTGAAATTTGGTACATTGTGCTAGTATATGGCCGTTAGCAACCATGCCTAACTAGGTCCATATCGGTCTATACACTGAAAAAAAAGCATGCCCGGTTCCAAAGATTTTGTCTTTACTTTAAAAAATATGGTATTGATTCCGAGCCAAAGAAGCGGAGAATACAAGTAAGGATACTTTTAAGACACAATTGTTTTTTAAATTTGGGTTTTGTGTACTTGCTTCTAGGAAGCCAATTTTAATTTTTCGCTTTCTCGGCTTTTTTCTTCATATGCTATCGAAATCCTTTAAAAACGAGTTAACGACAACCTTATTTTCCAAATTGAGACTCGACTTCCAGTAGAAATTATACTACGTTTCAAGTAAAAAACTTCTTTAAAATTAAGTTGTGAAAAACATGTCCTATATTTGAACGATTTTTTCCTTTGTAGTCAAGATGCAAAAATACAACAAATTTAAAGACAATTTCATTAAATTTAAAAAATTTTTCTGAATTATTAAAGTCAAGTTGACCTTAGCCCAAACATTTTTTCTTTCATGTTATGATACCCATTTTTAAGTGAAATCACTTAATTGTAAGGACAATACGACTTCAGTGAAAAGTTTATCGACTTTTGGACAAGGAAAAAAACTTTATATTAGAGAAATGCGTCTTCTATGCTAAGCAAAATTTGCATTCGTATTTTAAAGACA
The DNA here is from genome assembly GCF_050003625.1 of Haematobia irritans. NCBI lineage: Eukaryota > Metazoa > Arthropoda > Insecta > Diptera > Muscidae > Haematobia > Haematobia irritans. Next base: position 170,570,522 of record NC_134397.1, on the reverse strand, counting down.
TGAAATCTTTGGCCTCACGACAATATTTTTTTCAGTGTAGTTATATATAGGCCTAAGATAAATCGATCCCCAATCACACAAAAATTGGTCCATATCAAGTTCATAATTGTATATAGCCCCCATATAAGCGATCCCCATATTTCAGTTCTGGCTCCCTACACTGAAAAAATATTGTCGTGAGGTCAAAGATTTCATGTCGTTAAAATACGAATGTAAATTTTGCTTAGCATAGAAAACGCATTTCTCTAATATAAAGTTTTTTTCCTTGTCCAAAAGTCGATAAACTTTTCACTGAAGTCGTATTGTCCTTATAATTAAGTGATTTCACTTAAAAATGGGTATCATAACATGAAAGAAAAATTCTTTGGGCTAAGGTTAATTTGACTTTAATAATTCAGAAAAATTCTTTAAATTTAATGAAATTGTCTTTAAATTTGTTGTCTTTTTGCATCTTGACTATAAAGCAAAAAATCGTTCAAATATAGGACATGTTTTTCAACACTTTATTTTAAAGACTTTTTTACTTGAAACATAGCATAATTTCTACTGAAAGTCGAGTCTTAATTAGGAAAATAAAGTTAACGTTAACTCGTTTTTAAAGGACTTTAATAGCATACGACGAAAAAAAGCTGAAGAAACGAAAAATTTAAATTTGCTTCCTTCCAGGAGCAAGTACACAAAACCCAAATTTAAAAGAGAATTGTGTCTTAAAATTATCCTTACTTGTATTCTCCGCGTCTTTGGCTCGGAATCAATACCAAAATTTTTAAAGTAAAGACAAAATCTTTGGAACCGGGCATGCTTTTTTTTTTCAGTGTACGTACCGTGCAAAAGTCCATATCGATTCGTAATTATATGTAGACTTACATACCTTTTTGTCTCATATATACCACGTGTGGGCTAACTCACAATTTAGAAAACGATTTAAGATACCACAACCCAAGTAATTCGATTGTGTATAACAGTCTTTCGTAAAAGTTTCTACGCAATCCATGGTGGAGGGTACATAAGATTCGGCCTGGCCGAACCTACGGCTGTTTATACTTTCTTTTATATATGTGAAAATAGCCTTTAAATTTTTGGGAGTATAACAATTTGTTCCCCTATTTTAGTTCTGGTCTTATTCCATGACCAGCTATTGCATTTTGCACTACTTTCATTTTATTAATAAACATTGTCTACTTTTAACATATGGTGTGTCCACGTTTCTTGTATGTTTGATGTCTGGGTCTGAAAATGAATATTCATGTTTATATAGTGGTCAAATAAAACCAAATCAACAATCACACAGTGATAGACACATTGACCTTAGACAGACATTAAGGCAATTGAATAAAGTCAATTATTAAAAATAATCTCCGGGTTTATGAAAGAGTAAAAGGTGTTAAATGGGTTCTGCATTGTTATATCCAAAATGAATTCGCAATTTTAGATTTTTGATCCCAATATTTTATTAAATATCAAGAGTTCTTTTAATTAAAATGATTAATAGCATACGTAACAATAACCAACATGTTAGAGCATACTATTCAGACGAAATTAAATTAATGACGTCAAATCGTACTTAAGTCGATTGTAAATCGATTAATTTAAAGGCAACGTAAGTCCCGAACCCCAATTTTCAAATTAAGAATTGTAGAAAACAATGGTAAGATAGAGCATATAAATATAGTTATCTGCAGTGTTGGGGATTTTCTCTAAATTTCGTGAATGGGGTCGTAATATCAGAGTTGGGGGCTTGGGGATTTGGTGGGAAACTTCCATAAATCTGGTGTTTTTAAGAGGGTTTTCTCGAAATCGGTATAATAAATTAACATGAAATTCCTACAATATTAAAAAAAGAAGCACAGCGAGTCGTCAAACCAAGTCTAACACTTGGACTAAAAACTGGATTTTATTTTGAGGGTCAGGTTAATTCATAATTTTACTAAGACATTTGTATACAATTGCAAAATCATTTCGTGAGAACTCGGCCTAAATGTTCCTCTAACAGGTTTTCACCAATGATTTGGACAATATATCCCACAAAAAGATGGTTCACCTTCATATTGATGTACCATCCAATTTTACTACTTGAGTATTTAAAAGTAAATTTTCATTCATATGAACATGGTGACCAATCTTCCATTTTCATATCTGGATTAGCTGTACGACAATCATAGGTCTCTTGGTCTAATATTTCGAAATCTCGACCTCATTGCAGCTTGCAAACTGGTTTGACTAAAACCTTATATTTTTTCAAATTTTAAATTATAACTGTTTTTCTTTTTTAAGGAGAGCGTATTTCTTAATTTTTTTATACCCTGCGCCACACTGTGGAACAGGGTAAGTTAGTGCATATGTTTGCAACTCCCAGAAGGAGACGAGATAGAAACATGGTGTCTTTGGCAAAAATGTTCAGGATGGGCTCCTGAGTCGATATAACCATGTCCGTCTGTCCGAGAACACATTTTTGTAATCAAGTCTAGGTCGCAGTTTTAGTCCAATTGACTTCAAATTTGGCGCAAGTATGTATTTTGGCTCAGAATAGCGCCCTATTGATTTTGGAAGAAATCGGTTCAGATTTAGATATAGCTCCCATATATATATTTCGGCCGACATGGACTTATATGGCCCAGAAGCCAGAGTTTTACCCTAATTTGCTTAAAATTTTGCACAAGAAGAACAAAGTACTATAGTCAAGTGTGCCAAATTATATTGAAATCGGTTCAGATTTAGATATAGCTCCTATATATATCTTTCGCCCGATGTGGACTAATATGGTCCCAGAAGCCAGCGTTTTACCCCAATTTGGTTGAAATTTTGCACTAGGAGTACAATTAGTAGTGTCGTCAAGTGCGCCACATTTTATTGAAATCGGTTCAGATTTAGATATATCTCCCATTTATATCGTTCGCCCGATTTACACTCATATGACCACAGTGGCCAATCTTTTACTCCGATTTCATTGAAATTTTGCAGAGGGAGTAGAATTGGCATTGTAGCTATGCGTGCCAAATTTGGTTGAAATCGGTTCAGATTTAGATATAGCTCCAATATATAGATTTCGCCCGATTTACACTCATATGACCACAGAGTCCAATTTTTAACTCCGATTGAGTTGAAGTTTTGCTCAGGGAGTAGAATTTGCATTGTTGCTATGCGTGCCAAATTTTATTGAAATCGGTTCAGATTTAGATATACGAGTAGCTCCCATGTATATCGTTCGCCCGATTTACACTCATATGACGACAGTGGCCAATCTTTTACTCCGATTTAGTTGAAATTTTGCACAGGGAGTAGAATTAGCATTGTAGCTATGCGTGCCAAATTTGGTTGAAATCGGTTTAGATATAGATATAGCTCCCATATATAGCTTTCGCCCGATTTACACTCATATGACCACAGAGGCCAATTTTTAACTCCGATTTAGTTGAAATTTTGCACAGGGAGTAGAATTAGCATTATAGCTATGCGTGCCAAATTTGGTTGAAATCGGTTCTGACATAGCTCCCATATATATGTTTTTCTGATTTCGACAAAAATGGTCAAAATTCCAACATTTTCCTTGTCAAATCGCCACTGCTTAGTCGAAAAATTGCAAAAATGACTCTAACTTTCCTAAATTTCTAATACATATATATCGAGCGATAAATCATAAATAAACTTTTGCGAAGTTTCCCTAAAATTGCTTCAGATTAAAGTGTTTCCCATATTTATACCCTGCCGCACACTGTGGAACAGGGTATTATAAGTTAGTGCATATGTTTGTAACACCCAGAAGGAGACGAGATAGACACATGGTGTCTTTGGCAATAATGCTCTGGGTGGGTCCCTGAGTCGATATAACCATGTCCGTCTGTCTGTCCGTCCGTCCGTCCGTCCGTCCCTCCGTCCGTCTGTCTGTCTGTGAACACATTTTTGTGATCAAAGTCTAGGTCGCAATTTAAGTCCAATTGCCTTCAAATTTGGCACATGTTCCTAATTTGGGTCAGAATAGAACCCTATTGATTTTGGAAGAAATCGGTTCAGATTTAGATATAGCTCCCATATATATCTTTCGCCCGATATGCACTAATATGGACCCAGCAGCCAGAGTTTTATACCGATGTGCTTGAAATTTTGTGCAAACATAACACTTGGTCGTATAGTCAAGTGTGCAAAATTTTATTGAAATCGGTTCAGATTTAGATATAGCTCCCATATATATATTTCGCGCGACATGGACTTATATGGCCCCAGAAGCCTGATTTTTGGCCCAATTTGGTTGAAATTTTGTACTAGGAGTACAATTAGTAGTATAGTCAAGTGTGCAAAATTTGATTGAAATCGGTTCAGATTTAGATATAGCTCCCATATATATCTTTCGCCCGATATGGACTACTATGGTCCTAAAAGCCAGAGTTTTGGCCCAATTTGGTTGAAATTTTGCACAGGGAGTAGATTCAGCATTATAGCTATGCGTGCCAAATTTGGTTGATATCGATTCAGATTTAGATATAGCTCCTATATATATCTTTCGCCCGATATGCACTTATATGGACACAGAAGCCAGAGTTTTATACCGATTAGCTTGAAATTTTGCACAAGGAATACAATATATAGTAAAGTCATGTGTGCCAAATTTGATTGAAATCGGTTCAGATTTTGATATAGCTTCCATATATATTATTCGCCCGATATGGACTTATATGGCCCCAGAAGCCAGAGATTTGGCCCAATTTGGTTGAAATTTTGCACTAGGAGTACAATTAGTTATATAGTCATGAGTGCCAAATTTTATTGAAATCGGTTCAGATTTAGATATAGCTCCCATATATATGTTTTTCTGATTTCGACAAAAATGGTCAAAATACCAATATTTTCCTTGTAAAATCTCCACTGCTTAGTCGAAAAGTTGTAAAAATGACTCTTATTTTCCTAAACTTCTGATACATATATATCGAGCGATAAATCATAAATAAACTTTTGCGAATTTTCCTTAAAATTGCTTCAGATTAAAATGTTTCCCATATTTTTACTAACATTGTGTTCCACCTTAGTGCATTTGCCGACTTAAATTTTGAGTCTATAGATTTTGTAGAAGTCTATCAAATTCTGTCCAGATCGATTGATATTTAAATGTATGTATTTGGGACAAACCTTTATATATAGCCCCCAACACATTTGACGGATGTGATATGATATCGAAAATTTAGATCTACAAAGTGGTGCAGGGTATAATATAGTCGCCCCCGCCCGACTTTAGACTTTCCTAACTTCTTTTTCGTAAAAACTTGCCAACAATGTATTGGGGACTTTGTTTTCATAAAAACTTGTCAACAATATATTGGGGACCTTTTTCAGGATTTTTTTTTTATTCAAATTGGGGATTTTTGGGGACGAAAGAATCATAATTTGGGGAGAAGAGCTATGAAAATACTGGCAAACTGGTTGTCTAAATGGCTTCAATAACTTTTCACTACACAAATAAATCTGTGGTGCAATGGGTTATTTGCGTCTGGTAATTCAAATATTTCCACTTCCTCTGGTACCACATGCCGTATGATAAACATATCGACAACCTCAACGAATAACGTATACGGCATAGGGTACGACTCGTGCAACAATCATAAAGAAATGTTTTGTACCAGACACATAATAGAAAGATGAGTGATTTTTATACCCTAAACCACATAGTGGTCAGGGTACAATAAGTTTGATCGGCCAAAAAATGTGCCTACCAGAAATATTGATTTTAGACCCCATAAAATATATACCGATCGACTCAGAATCACCTCCTGAGTCGATCTAGCGCTTGGTGTCCGCACGTCCGTCCGTCCGTCTGTCCATGTATTTGTTGTTCACAGGATTCCGGTCGCAATTATTAACCGATTTTGATGAAATTTGGTACAGGGAGTTTTTTGAGCACAAGGACGAACGCTATTGAATTTGGAAGAAATCGGATCAAATTTAGATATAGCTCCCATATATATGTATCGCCCGATTTCGACAAATGGGGTCACGTTGCGCGTTTTTTCAAACGGATCGTCACCAAATTTGCCAAGAGGTAATCTTTTCCATTGACCTTCAAGTCTGCAAAATTTCAACCAAATCGGTTCAGATTTAGATATAGCTCTCATATATATGTATCGCCCGATTTTCAGAAATTTGGCCACAAAACCTTTATTTATCAACCGATCTTACTCAAAGTTGGCTAAATATAATCTTCTATAGCACTAACTATATGTGCGAAAAATCATCGAAATCGGTTCAGATTTAGCTATAGCTCCCATATATATGTACCGGCCGATTTTTCTAAATTTGGCCATAAAACCCTTATTTATATACCGATCTTACCCAAATTTGGCTAAATGTAGTCTTCTATAGCACTAACTATATGTGCAAAAAATCATCGAAATCGGTTCAGATTTAGATATAGCTCCCATATATATGTATAGCCCGATTTTCCCAAATTTGGCCATAGAACCCTTATTTATTAACCGATCTTACTAAAAGTTGGCTAGATCCAGTCCTCTATCGTACTAACTATATGTGCAAAATTTCATCGAAATCGGTTCAAATTTAGATATAGCTCCCATATATCTATCGCCCGATTTTGAAAAATTCGTCCCTAATAACCTTATGTTTGACCATACAGGCCTCATTTCGTAATTGATCTTACTCAAATCTTGCACAATGTAACCTTTTGTGGTATTAATCAAACCAGCAAAATATTATGCAAATTGGTTGAGATTTAGATATAGCTTCCATATATATGCATCGCTCGATTTTCCCAAATTTGGCCATAGTAATCTTATTTATTAACCAATGTTACTCAAATTTCAAATTTTGATGTACTACAAATTTGTATTTATTACCCACACTAATTTAACGATTTTCTCTTTTTTAATAATGGGCTCAATATTAGTGGCATACTAACTCCGTAGGCGCAATATCAACACAGCCAGTAGGGGAAATTCCCTATATGTAGTGTTTTTCTAATATTTAGCGTCTTGTAGGGACCTAGGACCACAATGTAGGGACATTTTCACTCAAGACAATTTGTAATAATTTTTACATTTTGGTGGCTCTAGAGGAGGAAATTAGAAGCCGGCAAGGCTTGATCTTTAACAATGTGTGGTAAACTTTATTCCTGTAGAGAATTTTGTCAACATTTTATTTCTATAGAACATTTTGTCAAAATTGTACTTCTATAGAAATTTTTTCAAAATATTATTACTATAAAAAATTCTCAAAATTTTATTTCTGTGGAATTTTTTCTCAAAATTTTATTTCTATAGAAAAATTTCTCACAAAAAAAAATGCTTATGATTACTAATTTTGTAATGGTGGTTTAGGGTATGATATAGTCGGCCCCGCCCGACTTTCTACTTTACTTACTTGTTAATTTTTTTTTATCAATTTCGAAACTCCCCAGCTTTGAAAAAGATTATTACTTGACTAAAATAAATGTTCACTTTTCACCTATATGAAACTTAAAACGAATGATTATTTATATCTGGGATATGCCGTGAAATGTTCTCACTAATTAAGAAACCGAAATGAATTCAAAATCATCTCCTGGGTCAATCTAGGCCTGATATTAATCCTTCCATTGGTCTATTTTTTTTCTTTTGCGAGATCGAAGTGGATAATGTTGTGATATAGCGGCTACGTAGACAAATACTCCGATTCGATTTCTTGGGCTTCTAAACACCGCAGTTTTTAAGCGAATTTCATGAAATTGAAATCTATAGCTCTTTTACATCTACAAGGATCTGCTTCGAATTTCGTTTCTGTTGGTCCATGGTTTGGTATTGATTCGGCGCACCACAATTACTATCCGTTTTGCCTGAAATTAGAAATCTACTGGTAATTTAGGTCCACAAATACGTGTGCCGGCGGGTATCGGTCCATGTTTTGACATATGCCTAATTTGGACCAATATCCCGAGTTGTTTCGTTGGGCTTTAAGACATCGCAAAGTTTCTCCGATTTGTCTGAAATTCGAAACCTCGAGCTAATTTTGGTCTACAAAGATCTATGACGACTTTGGTTTAAATAGATCCAAATTTTTATGGTCTAGATATCATACATCTAATGCGATTTGTCCGAAATTGGAAATTTAGAAGAATGTGTTTTGGTATAACTTAATGGACTTCTACATAGAGAAATTTTCAACCCATTTGCCTGGAATTGGAAATTCTGAAGTATTTAGGTCGAATTTGGTTTATATTGGCTCATGTCTTGGCTTTTGGACACCACAATTCTTACCCTGGAGGTATTTTAGGTCCACAAACAAGTGAGCCGAATATGCGCTTACCGTAAGTCGGGCGTGGACGACTATATTATACCCTGTACTACTTTGTGGATCCACATTTTCGATTCCATATCAAATCCATCAAATGTGTTGTATGTTATAGATAAAAGTTTTTGTCCCAAATACACACATTTATATCTGACTCCATCTGGCAACAAATTGTTAGACTTCTACAAAATCTGTAGACCTAAATATAAGTCGGCTAATGGCATGGGGTGAAACATAATGTTAGTAAAAACAAGTATATACAGCACTAAGTTCGGCCGGGCCGAATCTTAAATACCCACCACCATGAACCAAATATTAGGGTTTCCTTTGAAATTTCAGGAGGGCTTGAGGACTTGAGGACACTTCCCGAATATAAATTTAAAGATTTCACCTATGAGGACTATATCAGATTCTGGATTTATAAGAAACATTTTTGTTTGAGTTTTAGAGGAATCATTAACATCTCTTGTAAGTGTGCAAGAAAATTATAAAATAACGTCTTGATTTGAAATCTTTAATCTGTAGAACTAAAATCTGGAAATTTTACATTGAGTTTGAAGCAAATTTTCATGATCAGTGCGCCTTCTACACCCTCAAGAAGTGAAGTCGGTCTATATGGAGGCATTAGCAAATGGACCGATAAAAACTTAATCCGATACACGTTTGTGAGCCTAAAATACCAGAATATTTACAATTTCAGGCAAATCAGATAAAAACTACACACAAAAAATTTTCTGGTTCAATCACGAAATTAATTGATCCAATTAATTTTTTAATTGAAATGTCTTCAATCACAGAAATGATAGTATCAGTTAAATATTAATTGAAGGTCAATTAAAAAATTAATTGATCCAATTAAAAAATTAATTGGTACTATAAATGTTTGTGATTGATTTTTGTTTCAATTAAAAAAATTGTTGAATCAATTAAATTTTTAATTGAATATTTTTAAAAACCCAATTAAAATTTTAATTGGAAAAATTTTCGTGATATTTTTTTCTGTGTACGGTTTCTAGAAACACAAGGAGTTAAATCGGGAGATCGTTCTTATGGGGGCTATACTAAAATATGGACCGATACTCACCGTTTTCGGCACACTTCTTTATGACCCGAAAATACCTCTAGATTTCCAATTTCAGGCAAATAGGATAAAAACTTCGGATTCTAGAAGCCCAAGAAGTAAAATCGGGAAATCGGTCTATATGGGGGCTATACCAAAATATGGACCGATACTCACCATTTTCGGCACACCTCTTTATGGTCCTAAAATACCTCTAGATTTCCAATTTGAGACAAATTGGATAAAAACTACGGTTTCTATAAGCCCAAGACCCCAAATCGGGAGTTCGTTTTATATGGGGACCATACCAAAACATGGACCGATATAGCCCATCTTCGAACTTGACCTGCCTGCAGCCAAAAAACGAGTTTGTGCAAAATTTCAGCACGATTGCTTCATTATTGAAGACTGTAGCGTGATTACAACAGACAGACAGACGGACAGACGGACATCGTTATATCGTCTTAGAATTTCTCCCTGATCAAGAATATATATCGGAAATCGATATTTCGATGTGTTACAAACGGAATGACAAACTTATTATACCCCCGTCACCATTCTATGGTGGTGGGTATAAAAAAAAAAAATAAAATATAATATAATATTTAATTGAGAAGAAATTGGTTTTTAATTTGGTCATGAGCACTATTAAGGTCGGGCAGCACAACCGAATGATGAAGGTAGCAACAACCTATGTCGTCGGCAGACCCAACCAACACCAAATGAGATATTAGTTGTGTCGACCGAATCAGTAGGGTGGCACAACTGCCAATTGGTAGTTGCTACAACTGCCAAAAGGAGGTTGGCAATAAATTCGATTGTCACAACCAATCTGTATTCTCTGTGTATTGGAAATAGAGGAAAATTTAAATCATTTTTACAAGTTTTCGACTTAGCAGTGGCGATTTTACAAGGAAAATGTTGGTATTTTGGCCATTTTTGCCGAAATCAGAAAAACATATATATGGGAGCTATATCTAAATCTGAACTGATGCCAAATTTGGCATTTATAGGTACAAAGTTAATTCTACTCCCTGTGCAATCTTTCACGTAAATCGGATTACAAATTTGTATTTTATTGTCATAGGAGTGTAGGTAAGGTTAGGTATAGTGGCATCCCGATATTTCTGGCTCACTTAGATTATTCAGTCCAATGTGATACTACAGTGGTGAATTTCTCTCTTATCACTGAGTGCTGTTCGATTCTATGTTAAGCTCAATGACAAGGGACCTTCTTTTTATAGCCGAGTCCGAACGGCGTTCCACATTGCAGTGAAACCACTTAGAGAAGCTTTGAAACGCTCAGAAATGTCACCAGCATTACTGAGGTGGGATAATCCACCGCTGAAAAACTATTTGTTGTTTGGTCGAAACTGGGTTTGAACCCACGACCCTGTGTATGCCAGGCGTGCGTGCTAACCATTACACCACGGTGGCTCCCATAAATCGGACGAAAGATATATATAAGAGTTATATCTAAATCTGAACCGATTTCTTCCAAAATACAATAGGGTTCTATTCTGAACCAAAACACATACTTTTGCAAAATTTGAAGTCGATTTTACTAAAATTGCGAGCTAATTACAAAAATGTGTTCACAGACAGACGAACGGACAATCATGTCTAGATCGATACAGGGGCCGGCCCTGAGCAATATTGCCTTATTCTGGGTGTTGCAAACTTATGCATTAACTTATAATACCCTGTTCCACAGTGTGGCGCAGAGTATACAAATGGTTCATATACAGCTCGTAACATATATTATGAAGACTAAATTCTAAATTCAATTTCGGAAACCGTTCCATTTTAACCGACCTTCATTAGGGAGTACATATCATCAAATCCATAAAGTAGTCACCCACTACAAGGAGTTTTCAAAGGAAGTTATTGTATTTCATCTATGGTGGTGGGAATTTTCGGATTCGGAAAATCTACTAACTTCAGAAATTACCGTACAAATCATTATAATTTTTTTCAAATACACATAAACTATAAATATCAGAAACTTTAGTTGGGTCAATAATTTTATACATGACCATACATGCATACGAATGTCATACAATGTTCCAGTTTTTCATCCAAATGGAAGTATCATGTTCAATAAAAAATTACAATTTATTTTCTTACCACATTTGTCCTCGTAACCAATAGATCGAAACAAACAAATCATCATCATCACAATCATCTGCAAATATTTTCTTGTTGTGAAATCACACTCGATGTCACTTGACGACATGAATCCAAACTTAAGGGCATACTACTAAAGTCACCATAAGAAAATAGCCTAATGACATACCAAGGCAAAAGAAAAACAAAGACTTTGAGAAAGATGTATAGAAAGGAAAATGGGAATGTTTTAAAGTACATGGAACAGTGAAGAACAAGTGACCATATTGAAGGTGTCGAAGAGATAAGTTAAGAAGGAATAGAAGAACGAAAGAATCTGATAAACTGAAAATTTGTACTGTAGACCAAAATGATCACAGAAATCAAATGGGAAGAACGGTCTGTGTTAAGATAAGATAGGGGGGAAATAGAAACTTGCATTTATTTGGTGAATAAACGTGATTTTTCACCACTAAAGACTTCATGAACTTATTCCTGGTGTTACAGCAGACTTTTTATCCGAAATATCTAAAGGCTATGGATGCAATATGGCATCACGAGTATCTGCACCTGGTGTATCTAAATCTGTAGGAGATTTCATATCATCAAAAATATCATTCGTGGCACGACACACAGTGGTTCCAAATCGCTTTCTTGGAAAGCAATTGAAAGCATAAAGATATCAACATAATTTTTCTGTGTGTAAAAGCTGAGGTGTTTGAAATTGGTAACCTTGGGGGTATAAAATTTCGTTTTAGCTGTCAACTCCGCAAATTTGAACCGATTTCGATGATTTTTTCTTTGCTGGGTGTGCAATTACCTTTTACCGTTCGCACGATATGGACTCCACATTTTATTTTCTTGCAAAATTTTGAGTGAATTCGCAATTTTTCCCACAAAATTATACAAATTTAGACGAAAAAAATATATATCTACGAGTATTGTCCGATATACACTTACATAGCCACCGGAAACTAATTTTCACACCGAGACCACAGTTTTACTCCGATTTACTTGAAATTTTGCATAGGTAGCATAAGTAACATTCTAACTATACATGCCGAGTTTGGTTGAAATCGGTTCAGATTTAGATATAGCCCTCATATATATCTTACGTCCGATATGCACTTATATGGCTCCAGAAGCCAGATTTTTTCTCTGATTTGCTTCAAATTTTTCACAAGTACTACATTTAAGTGTGCCGGATTTTACTTGAATCGGTTCAGATTTAGGTATAGCCTCCATATAAACGTACATTTGAAGAAATGCATTATTTTATCCGAGTTAGTGACGTTTAGTGCAAGTTTTTGCCGCATTTCGCCAAGCACGGGTCTAAATATAATACATCGTTGGAAAGGTATGTGAAAGAGCTTTTTTTTTATGCAACGAGAAGAACAAAAAATAGAAACATTGGAAGTTTGTGGGGCACGGAACATTTTTTTCCAAAAATTCTGATTTTTGGGAATTAAAATTATGAATTGAAACCTTAACAACTTTTGAACTAATTGTGATATCATCATGATTTTTATTGATTTTTGCAGAGAAAATTGTTTTAAGTAATATTGATGAATATACTTTCCAAAATTGGTATCAAAAATCCCCAAAATACCCATAGTGGGGACATATGTTTTTTTGTAATTTGCATATTTCTCAGCTGTTTATTGGTAGGACGTTGAAAACTTTTACAGTTAGTTAGTGGACACATAGGGCATTTTGGAAAACAGATCGGTTTAGCAATCGGTGGTTTGCCAAATGAGAATTTTTGAAAACTATTTTTTTTTTATTTTTGAAAAATTGCCTATTTGGGGAGGAGAAGAACTCATATTCTACTAGACCAAAATGGCCGATAAAAGCTTAAAACGTATCCTTTTTTGGTGTTCTATAAGAAAGTAAAAAAGATTGTGAGAGATTCATAAAAATGTTACGCCAGAAAGAATGTATATGCCTTTTTCCAAAAAAAAAATATCAATATTCGATATTTTTTCTAATTTGTGAACTTTACTACTTTTAATCTAAAGTTTTTTTTGTAGGGAATGCAGTTAAGAAAAAAAATTACGAATCCACTAAAAACGGAACTTCTAGTTTCAAAATACTGACCCCACTTTGCCAAAATTTTGAGAAAAAAAATAAATTGTGGGGCCCACATCTTGCGAACAGTAAGATAATCGCTCACGCACGCGAACTTTTTCAAAATTGCGGAGTTGACAGCTAAAACAAAATTTCATACCACCGAGGTGACCAACTTTCAACGCCTACAGGTCAGCCCGTGGACCCACAAGGGTCCACAAATTTGCAAACTTGGAGGAAAACACTTCAGCTTTCATACAAAGAAAAGTTATGTTAATATCTTTATCCGTTTAAAAGTTGCAGAAGTATTTCCAAAAAAAGCGATTTGGAATCACTGTGCGGCGTCACGCGGTTATCCACGCATAACGACATTATGAGTTCATTTCTGTTGATACAGCAAAATGTTTATCAAAAATATGTGAAGGCAAAAGATGTATTATAGCGGTGAGGAGCCACCGTGGTGCATTGGTTAGCATGTATACACAGGTTCGTGGGTTCAAACCCAGTTTCGACCAAACACCAAAAAAACAATTTCAGCGGTGGATTATTCCATCTCAGTAATGGTGACATTTCTGAGTGTTTCAAAGCTTCTCTTAGTGGTTTCACTGCAATGTGGAACGCCGTTCGGACTCGGGTATAAAAAAGGTCCCTTGTTATTGAGCTAAATATAGAATCAAGCAGCACACAATGATAAGAGAGAAGTTCACCACTGTGATATCACAATGGGCTGAATTGTATAAGTGAGCCTGAAATATCGGGTTGTGAGTGAGCCTAACCTACAGCTGTGGACATATTAGCATTGCATTAGAAAAATGTAGTGCCCACCAAGAGCTCTAGCATTCTCTCCCATGTGATGACTGGAGGGGAAAAGTCATGACAGATTATTTGTCACCAAATGTTTTGCACCAGAGTTGTAGACCACTGCAGCAGCTGGCCAGATATTTTGTTAGGGTCACATGGAAAAGCTTCAGAGAACTTCCTCACTTTCTCAATTTTTGTTTTTGTGAAAATTTCTCGAATCTACCCGCGTTAGACTACTTTGGACTCTGTCCATAAGAGAAAGCCTTAAACACAGGGTAAAGGTCAGACACTTTGATCACTTTGGGATCGCGTTAGCCCACTTTGTAATGCATCCATAGGAGAGAGTTTTAAACACCGGCAGAAGACGGGCCACTTATATCACTTTGAGATCGCATTATCCCATTTTGGACTCTGTCCATAGGAGAAAATCTTAAACCCCACTCGAAGGCCGGCCACTTATATCACTTTGGGATCTCGTTAGCCCACTATGAAACCCTTTCCATAGAAGAAAATCCTAAACCACGGCAAATTTTATCACCCCGGGATCTGGCAAACCCACTTTGAACTCCATTCAGTTTTAAAACCCAACCGAATCCTGGCCACTTATAGCACATTGTAATCGCGAATGCCCACTGTGAATTATGTTTAGAGGACAAAACCTTGAACCCCTACAAAAGGCAGTCCATCCTCATCGTTTCAAGTTTACATTAGCTCAATTTTGGATCTATTTATAGGAGAAAGTCTTAAATCTATTACAATAGATTGCTATTCGGAACAACAAAAGAGTGTACAGTTGACAACATTGTCAAATCGCAGAAAGCGAAAATATGCCACACTTGAAAACAAACAACAATACAAACAAGTATATACGGTCGTAAGTTCGGCCAGGCCGAATCTTATGTACCCTCCACCATGTATTGCGTAGAAACTTCTACGAAAGACTGTAATCCACAATCGAATTACTTGGGTTGCAGTATCTTAAAACTTCTTAACACCGTTTTCTCAATTGTAAGATAGTCCACACGTGGTATATATTAAACAAAACAAGTATATACGGCCGTAAGTTCGGTCAGGCCGAAGCTTATGTACCCTCCACCATGGATTGCGTAGAAACTTCTACTGAAGCCGATGGCAAGGTATCTTAAAACTTCCTAACACCGTAATATATACCACATAGTCCATACACAGAAAATACAGATTGGTTGTGACAATCGAATTTATTGCCAACCTCCTTTTGGCAGTTGTAGCAACTACCAGTTGGCAGTTGTGCCACCCGACTGATTCGGTCGACACAACCAATAGCTCATATGGTGTTGGTTGGGTCTGCCGACGACATTGGTTGTTGCTACCTTCATCATTCGGTTGTGTTGCCCAACTTTGATAATACTAATGAACGAATTAAAAACCAATTTCGTCCCAGTTAAATATTATATTTTATTTAATTAAAATATATGTATATAATAAATCTAAATACAAAGTAGGTGACATCGAAAGATGAAAATCAACTAAATCAACTCATGTACCCTCTACCATGTACCATCTGCCATGGCGAAATCATCTTATACGTCAAGAAATCTTTACTAAAAATAAAATAAAAAATAATTAATAAATGGAATGGTATATGTTCGTGTTGAAATCAACTAAATACGATAGAACATCTATAGAAATAACATTTTGACAATATTTTCTATAAAAAAAAAAAATTTGGTAGATTATTTTTGGCTCGAGTGGCAACCATGATTATGAACCGATATGGACCAATTTTTGTGTGATTGGGGATCGGCTATATATAACTATAGACCAATAAGGACCAATTTTGACATGGTTATTAGCGGCCTTATACTAACACCACGTAACAAATTTAAACAAGATCGGGTGAATTTTGCTTTTAGAAGGGTTTCCGAAGATCAAATCTGGGGATCGGTTTCTATGGGGGCTACATATAATTATGGACCGATATGGACCAAGTCCTGCATGGTTGTTAGAGACCATATACTAACACCACGTACCAAATTTCACCCGCATCGGATGAATTTTGCTCATCCATGAGGTTCCGGAGGTCAAATCTGGGGATCGGTTTATATGGGGGCTAAATATACTTATTGACCGATATTGACCAATTTTTGCATGGTTGTTAGATACCATATACTAACACCATGCGCCAAATTTCAGCCGGATCGGATCGAATTTGCTTCTTTTAGAGGCCTCGCTAGCCAAATCGGGTGATCGATTTATATGGGGGCTATATATATATATTGGTCCGATGTGGACCAATTTTTGCATAGTTGTTAGAGACCATATACTTACACCATGTACCAAATTTCAGCTGGATCGGATAAAATTTGCTTCTCTTAGAGGCTCCGTAAGCCAAATCTGGGGATCGGTTTATATGGGGGCTATATATAATTATGGACCGGTGTGGACCAATTTTTGCATAGTTATTATAGACCATATGCTAACACCATGTACCAAATTTCAGCCGGATCGGATGAAATTTGCTTCTCTTAGAGGCTCCGCAAGCCAAATCTGGGGATCGGTTTATGTGGGGGCTATATATAATTATGGACCGATGTGGACCAATTTTTGCATAGTTATTAGAGACCAGGCTCCGCAAGCCAAATCTGAGCGTCGGTTTATATGGGGGCTATACGTAAAAGTGGTCCGATATGGCCCATTTACAATACCATCCGACCTACATCAATAACAACTACTTGTGCCAAGTTTCAAGTCGATAGCTTGTTTCGTTCGGAAGTTAGCGTGATTTCAAC
This sequence comes from Haematobia irritans, assembly GCF_050003625.1. Taxonomy (NCBI): domain Eukaryota; kingdom Metazoa; phylum Arthropoda; class Insecta; order Diptera; family Muscidae; genus Haematobia; species Haematobia irritans. The sequence continues at coordinate 170,553,452 of NC_134397.1, read as the reverse complement.
AGACGGACGGACATGCTTAGATCGACTCAGATTTTCATCACGCAATATTTCGATGTGTTACAAACTAGAGGTGTGCACGTGAGTAATATTTTGGTCACGCTCACGCACACTCACGACTGAGAAATCTTATTCACGCACACTCACGCACGATATTTTTTGGTAGGACTCACGAACACTCACGGAAAGAAAATTTGTACTCACGCACGAAAATTTTTTAAATGTCGTGACTCACGAAAAATGTCGTGAGTCACGAGGTATAATTTTATGAGTAATTTACCTACAGAACCTGACTGAAAACATGAGTATGATTAAAATCGAGAGCGTTATAAAACTCTTAACACCTAGGATATCACAAAAATTATAAATAAATTCAACTCCTAAGCATTTTATGTTCGTAAGCGGGATTATTTTTGTGAGCGTGTTTTTCCGAAATTCGTTACTCAAGCACGCTCACGAAGATATTATTTTCGTGAATCACGCTCACGCACGACATTTGGTTGGTTAACCACGCTCACGTACACTCACGCCTGACTGAAAACATGAGTATGATTAAATCGAGAGCGTTATAAAACTCTTAACACCTAGGATATCACAAAAATTATAAATAAATTCAACTCCTAAGCATTTTATGTTCGTAAGCGGGATTATTTTTGTGAGGGTGTTTTTCCGAAATTCGTTACTCACGCACGCTCACGAAGATATTATTTTCTTGAATCACGCTCACGCACGACATTTTGGTTAACCACGCTCACGTACACTCACGCCGTTTTCCTTAGCGTGACTCACGACTCACGCGTGAGTTACGACAATTTCGTGTCACGTGCTCACCTCTATTACAAACGGAATGACAAAGTTAATATACCACCCCATCCTATGGTGGAGGGTATAAAAAGGAAACATTGGGGATTATTTTCATTTGAAATATTGGGTTTATTTTCATAATTCAAACGAGCTTCAAAAATAAAATGATGTTATTTAGTCAAAAAAAAAATAAAATAAAGAGTTGGTTTTGTTATTTTCGATATAATTCTTTGGAGCCCACTTTTATGGGTTTTGGGTCTACTTTTAAAGGGGTCCCATATTCATAATTTCGTATTTCCCACATAGTTTAGAATGTCTTAAATGATCAAATTTCACCACAAATAAACTTCGTATGACGCTAAACACATTTTTGCAATTTTTACCTCCAATTTTTTCATAATTTCTTTAACAGGTTCAACAAAGTGTGTTTTCTTCACTGTTTTTTGAGTGTAGAATATACCATCCAATTATGATCATTATTTGCAAATAATATCTGATGCGTGAGTATAATTTTCCTAGGACACACGTACTCATCTCTATACGGATCATAGAAAAATAATACAAAAGGCCAAACATATTACCAAGGAATCATACAAATTTCCTTCGAAACATAACAAGAACAACAAAAGACGAAAAGAAAACATGAGACCAAAAGGAAAATACTACATTTAGGAGGATGTGTCAATCGTTATGTCAATGTCAAAGCTATAAATCGTTTTTCTTTGTTTTCCTCCATTTCCACAATGGAAAAACACAATGAAACCAATCTTACAAACTCGAACTCACTGCAAACAAATACGCATGCCATAATCACACACCCACGCACACATACACACACACACATAGACGAATCAGGAAACATATGCCATAAAAAAGCATGAATGCCATCAATCACCATTGATGCCAATTTTCATTTGACGATATGAAGAAAATGATTTTTCTCTCTTCGCATTGTAGGAAGTTCAGTGTCAGTGGCAAAACGCGAAAAACATGCGAAAACATTAAAGCTGAACTTCATCTAAAACCCATAAGCGATTACATCTTAGTTCCCGGAAATGATCTAGTAATGATGTTGTGCTCTTATGATAATGATAGCCATCAACAATGGAAGACATCCTAGTGGCAAGAAGATGGAATACAATTCCAGAATACTAAAAAAGTTTCAACAATGCCAAATGAAAAGTTTTAAGTGCAAGGGGAATACAATAGCAAAACAAAGTACTCAGTGTAAAGAAAATAAGGTTTTGATATATAGTCTAATTTTCAAATGGCTTATGAACCTAACATAGCTTTTTTTTTTTTAAATGTTGATATGTAACACATCGCAAAATTAGTTTCGTACCCTTGATAAGAGAAAAAATATGTTTGTCAATTTGTTTGTCTAACTACTAAGGAGCCAAAGTTTGGTAGCTGACTGTTGTAGCAGACAAAAAATGGGAATTACTATATATTCACTAAAAAAATTAATCTTCTTTTTGGTCGATGACGCATAGTTTTGGAGATACGAGCAAGTCAAGTTTTTCATGTAAAAATTTCGATTTGTAGAAATTTGGTATGAGATTGTGGTTTTTCTTTTCGGGTGGTGGCGATCACGAATTAAGATCCTTTTCGCCCTAGGATGCTTAGTTTAATAGATATGAGCAAAATAAATTTTTCAAAAAAAGTGTAGATTTTTTCCAGGATAGGAATGGAGTTTTGGATTATTTGGGGGTGATCACGAATTAAACTCCTTTTCGCTTTTGGACGCATAATTTAGGAGATATGACCAAAACAAGTTGTTCAGGTAATAATTTTGTGTACATAATTGGATGCAATTTTGGATTTTTGGGGTGGTAAAAATTATTTTTTTTTTTTCAATCTGGGATGCTTAGTTTAGGAAATATGAGCAAAACATGTTTTCAAATAAAATTTGCAATATTTTCAAGAGTTTTCTGGAGATTTACGTTAAGTTTTGAATGCCCAGTACGCCTTCATTTGCTCAAGAAGTCAAATAGGGAGATCGGTCTATATTGGGGTTATACCAGGATCGATACACACCATACTTTGCACACACATTGTGGTCCTGACATACCTATAGATTTCTACTTTCAAGCAAATTCGATAAAAAAAAGATGCTAAAGACCCCAAATCCTGAGATCGGCCTACATGGTCGTTATACTCAAACAATGAACCAAAACACCATATTCGGCACACTTATTTTCAGATCTAACATAACGCTAGATATCACATTTTAGGAAAATCGGGTATACCAAAGCATTGACGCACCAGTTTTCAAGAAAATCGGATAAAAGTTACTGCTACTAGAATCCCAAGACGTGAAACCGGTGGATTGATCAATATGGGGGTCAACCATACGGATTTCGTCAAGAATTCCGTCAAGAGTTGTATGCGCTCAGTCCGTCAGTCAATTAGTTCGTCCGGAATCTATATGTTATGTTATATGTTACGTGTGGGAGGTGTGCTCCGTCACACCCAGTATCTCTCATACTCACCACCCACGTCACTGTTATATCAAAATGTGAACCGATATACACCATATTCCGCACGGTTATTTGTGGCCTTATGCTGCCTCCAGATTTCTAATTTCAAGATAATCAGATAAAAACGACGGTTTCCAGGAGGCCAAGAAGTCAAATTGGGAGACCGGTCTATATGGGAGCTATACCAAACAATGGACCGATACACACCATATTCGGCGCAGTTATTATTGGCAGAGATGGTCTGTATCAAACTTTTTCAGGTTTGCGACTGTCGCAAAGTTTTAAACGTCGTAAACGTCACATACGTGTCGTAAATGTAGAAAAAGTAACAAAAGTCGCAAACTCAAAATACTTTAGTCGCGTCAGCAAGGCAGCAAATTCGATGATATCCAAGACGATGGTATGTGCGAAGAGAAAGTTTTAGTCCCCACATTTTCCCTATTTCCTTTTGCACGAGTACAGAGTAACCGTGGATTTTCTCGTCCTTTTTTAGCTTTAAGTTCAGTCTCCTGTCCAATATAACCCCACGGTTTTTTGCACACCCACCAACGAGAATTTCGATACCACCTAAGAAAATAGGATTGACCGTGGGAAAACTTTCACAAATTTCTGCAGAAACTCACAGCGAATGCTGTCAAGCTAAATTAAAAAATGTACAGGATTTCTTTTATTCAAAATTATGTTTTCTACAGTATTTAGGTTTACGACTTTTGCGACATACGTATTATACCGTCGCAAATGTATGTCGCAAAAGTCACAGTTTGTGACAGGCCAACCCTGATTATTGGTTCTACCAGAGACCCCAAATTGGAGGGTCCTTTTATATGGGGACTGTATCAAAACCTGGACCGATACAACCGAAGTTGCTTTTAAACACAAAACGAATCCGTTTCGAAATTCAGGATGATAGCGCCCCGATACGAGTATAATGAAAAACTTATTATACCCCATCACCAAAGATATAAAATCGTCTTGTTTTAAGAAGGGCTTAGTTTAAGTAGCAGCACCTTCAGGGGGCTATGGTTACCGTGCCTGCCTTGCATTCATAGGGTCGTGAGCACGGTTGCCACTCAAGCCAAAAATAATCTAGCAAAATTTGAAGAAAATTTTAATAAAAAAATAACTACCAAATAAAAAAAATAATTTAGCAGTGTTTGATCAAATGTTTGTGGTTATTATGAAAAAATATGTGTCTTCAAAAGAAATGTTTTATTATTCCCTCCACCATAGGATGGGGTATATTAACTTTGTCATTCCGTTTGTAACACATCGAAATATTGCTCTAAGACCCCATAAAGTATATTTATTCTGGGTCGTGGTGAAATTCTGATTCGATCTAATCATGTCCTTCCGTCCGTCTGTTGAAATCACGCTAACTTCCGCACGAAACAAGCTATCGACTTCCAACTTGGCACAAGTAGTTGTTATTGATGTAGGTCGGATGGTATTGCAAATGGGCCATATCGGTCCACTTTTACGTATAGCCCTCATATAAACGGACCCTCAGAGAAGCATATTTCTTACGATCTTGCTGAAATTTGGTACATGTTGTTAGTATATGGTCTACGATCCCCAGATTTGGCTTGCGGAGCCTGAAAGAGAAGCAAATTTCATCCGATCCGGCTGAAATTTAGTACATGGTTTTGGTATATGGTCTCTAATAACCATGCAAAAATTGGTCCACACCGGTCCATAATTATATATAGGCCCCATATAAACCGATCCCTAGATTTGGCATGCGGAGCCATCCGATCCGGTTGAAATTTGGAACATGGTGTTAGTACATGGTCTCTAACAACCGTGCCAGAATTGGTCCATATCAGTCCATAATTATATATAGCCCCCATATAAACCGATCCCCAGATTTGACCTCCGGAACCTCTTTGAGGAGCAAAATTCATCCGATCCGGCTCAAATTTGGAGTGTGGTGTTAGTTTATGGCCGCTAACAACCATACCAAAATTGGTCCATATCGGTCTATAGTTATATATAGCCAATCTCTAATCACACAAAAATTGGTTCATATCGGTTCATAATCATGGTTGCCACTCGAGCCAAAAATGATCTACCAACATTTTATTTCTATAGAAAATTTTGTCAAAATTTTATTTCTATAGAAAATTTTGTCAAAATTTTATTTCTATAGAAAATTTTGTTAAAATTTTGTCAAAATTTTATTTGTATAGAAAATTTTTTCAAAATTTTATTTGTATAGAAAATTTTTTCAAAATTTTATTTGTATAGAAAATTTTGTTAAAATTTTATTTCTATAGAAAACTTTGTCAAACTGAATTATATACGTATGTATGGACTTACTTACAATTTAGAAGATGGTGTTAAGAGGTTTTAAAATACCTTGCCATCGGCAAGCGTTACCGCACTCAAGTAATTCGATTGTGGATGGCAGTGTTTAGAAGAAGTTTCTACGCAATCCATGGTGGAGGGTACATAAGCCTGGCCGAACTTACGGCCGTATATACTTGTTATTTTATTATTTTTTGATCATCCATTGAATTGTAAATGTGTCGAAGCTTGAAATTGTTTTAGTTTGTCTCAACAAAAGAAAATTACTAATTCTATAAAAGGCAGACAAATGGAGACTTTGATAATATGGCCTAAAGGAAAAATTAAAATGTTTAGAGATATTGACTTCTACAAAAGGCAGGAAAATTTAGACTTTGATAGAACGGCGTAAAACAAAAATTTAAAAGAACGGCGTAAAACAAAAATTTTAAAGAAATTGATTTTATAGAAAATTTAGTCAAAATGCCAAAATTTTATTTGAAAAGAAAAATTTTCAAATTTTATTTGTATAGAAAATCGTTTAAAAAAAAATTTTTCATTTGTTTTTTTGTATTTCTATCAAAATTTTATTTCTATCGAAGATTTTGTCAAATGTTTATTTCTATAGAAAATTTTGTCAACATTTTATATCTACAAAAAAATTTTTCAACATTTTATTTCTATAGAAAATTTTGTGAAAATATTATATATATATACAAAATTTTCACAAAATTTTATTTCTATGAATTTGATGTCTTTAGAAAATATTGTGTCTTAGTTGGATAGAAATATATTGCACCAAATCCTATAGAATTCAACCAATCTACCTAGAAGTAAAAAATTTACCAGTTTTTGGTAGAATTCTACCAACCGTAGCAACTTTGGTTATGCCTACAATTCAGCATCTTCAAACTTCTTTGGCCGCCCAGGGCGTTCTTTGTGTTCAACATCACAATCACCACTTCTGAAAAGATTAAAGGGCGATACGGTCAAAATTTGGGCAATATAAACTTGACTTATTTCTTTCAATTTTGCATTTAAAAAACCTGAACACCCCTCATTTTGAAGGTGTGTGTGTAGAATGTTGCTCCTATACTTGGAATTCACTCTTCAGTTGTCAAAATGACGTCCAAGCAAGAAGAGCGGCGTATCAAAATTTTGCTCGCGCATCGCGAAAATCCGAGCTACTCGCACGCAAAGCTGGCAAAATCGCTAAAAGTTGCCAAATCAACCGTTACAAATGTAATTAAAGTGTTTGGGGAACGTTTGTCGACAGCCAGGAAGTCTGGATCGGAGGGAAATCGAAAACCGGAAGCCGCTGAGACGACAAAGAGAGTTGCCGGTAGTTTCAAGCAAAACCCTAACCTCTCTCTCCGAGATGCCGCAAATAAGCTGGGTGTAACGTCTACAACCGTGCATCGAGCCAGAAAACCAGCCGGATGATAAACAAAATACGACGGCCAAAGCGCGATCCCGGATGCTGTACACGACGATGCTGACGAAGTTTGACTGCGTGGTAATGGACGACGAAACCTACGTCAAAGCCGACTACAAGCAGCTTCCGGGACAGGAGTTTTATACGGCAAAAGGTAGGGGAAAGGTAGCAGATATTTTCAAGCACATAAAACTGTCAAAGTTCGCAAAGAAATATCTGGTTTGGCAAGCCATCTGTACCTGTGGCTTGAAAAGCAGCATTTTCATAGCTTCCGGAACTGTCAACCAAGAAATTTACGTGAAAGAGTGTTTGAATAAACGTCTGCTGCCTTTCCTGAAGAAACACGGTTGTTTCGTACTGTTTTGGCCGGATTTGGCATCTTGCCATTACGGTAAAAAGGCCATGGAGTGGTACGCCGCCAACAACGTGCAGGTGGTTCCCAAGGACAAGAACCCTCCCAACACGCCAGAGCTCCGCCCAATTGAGAAATACTGGGCTATTGTCAAGCGGAACCTAAAGAAGACCAAAAAAACTGCTAAGGACGAGCAGCAGTTCAAGGCAAACTGGCTTTCTGCGTCGAAGAAGGTGGACAAGGTGGACAAGGTGGCTGTACAAAATCTGATGGCAGGTGTCAAGCGTGAGGCCCGGCAATTCGGATTTTGGAAAAGCGAAAGCCTAACTGAATATTTTTCCTGAATTTTATACTAATTGAACTTGAAAAAGAAATTTAATTTGATTTCTTAAATAAACGATTTCACCAATTTACACGTGTTTTCCCTTGACAAATTTTGACCGTATCACCCTTTAGGTTAGGTATAGTGACAGGCCGTATGTTTGAAACTGGATTGAACCCATGATCTACAGGCTACCAATAGCTACAGGCAACAGATCCAATATAGCATTAAGGGAATCTATGCATTTCCAATTATACGCACCTGGGATATACAATGACGGCAACCGGTGAGTTTTTTCTAATATTGGAAATTGTTTAAAAGACGATGGTTCTGTAATAATCTCATCCTTCTTCTTGTACAATAGTTATCATAAATGCCTTTGACTATTCAATTTGGGTCAGTTTTGACATCTAAAAAACATACAAACTTTTACACAATTTTAACTTAAATGACCCATTTTGAGACATTAAACAATTAATTCACATTATGTTTTGTTGACAACGAAAAGTCAAATGGTTTTGCATATCAAAGCTGATGTTGATGAAAATAGCCGTAAATAAAGCAGAAAGTCAATAGAATTTACAAAAACAGGCTTCATTCTTTGTTTTACCTGATTTCGTGAAACTCAGAATTCGGTTCACCTGCTTCGGATGAGAGATTAAAATACAGAATAATTCATTTCCAACTAGTCCATGAAATCAGCGACAAATTATTTTGGCAGTATTTGCTAATCATAAAAATTTAATTCATGTTCAGTTGTTAGCTGACATCCCCTCGTCACATTCTCTCTATGGATACGCCAACATTCAAAGACCAATCTCTTGTGTCCTGAATTGGCAGAGATTTTTTGGGGCTAAAGCTTTGTGTACAAATATCCATATTTTGGTTAATGTTTCAGTTTCAGTTTCAGTTTTTGTTTTTTTTTCTTTCATTGTTTCCATTTGATTCACCATCACCTTCATCCATCCTATTGTAGATTTTGGCAAAACAACATTTTGATGGCTTTTGGGTCCGTAGGAATATTTGTTTAGCTTAGTTCTTATTTTTCCCTGGCCGCTCAAAATTTATTCGCTTAATGGCCAACAAACAGTCGGCCTTTGTTACCAATTCCAAAAGGCAAATGAAAGACCAACCATGATGCCATAAAAATGTTTCAAACGGTCTCCAATTCTTGATTAGGGCATAAATTCAAATACGGGAATAAGACCGCGTACATATACGGGGGAAAGTATGAGCAACGCAAGCCTCATTGCGGATACTTAAAATGCTGTAGTAAACACGCAATGAATTGTTCGAAACGTATTTGAAAATTCACTAAAATAGTCACGCGTTTAAAGGTATTCAATGATCGACTAGGAATTGTAATGGGAATCAAAAAGAAATTCCGATAGTTTCATAGTGTGGAGAATATGAATTTTTAATTGTTTTAAAATTTAGAAAATTCAGCTTTTCGAGGTTTGCAAAATTTGGAAAATTCGACTCTATACACTCAAAAAAGTGAACTCTCTATTTCACTAAAGCCAATTTAACTTTACTCTAGTTCATGGTATTATTATATTTGGAGAAAGTTTCCTTTACCCTAATAATTTTTTTGCGTATGTTAGTTAAATGAACTAGAAACAAGTATATACGGTCGTAAGTTCGGCCAGGCCGAATTTTATGTACCCTCCACCATGGATTGCGTAGAAACTTCTACTACAGACTGTCATCCACAATCGAACTACTTGGGTAGCGGTAACACTTGCCGATGGCAAGGTATCTTAAAACTTCGTATTACCGTCTTCTCAACAAAAAAGGAAAATAAAATTTTAACAAAATTTTCTATAGAAAAAATCTTGGTAGATTAGTTTTGCCTCGAGTGGCAACCATGATTATGAACCGAATAAAATTTGAACAAAATTTTCTCTAGAAATAAAATTTTGGCAAAATTTTCTCTAGAAATAAAATTTTGGCAAAATTTTCTATAGAAATAAAATTTTGACAAAATTTTCTATAGAAATAAAATTTTGGTAGATTATTTTTGGCTCTAGTGGCAACCATGATTATGAACAGATATGGACCAATTTTTGTGTGATTGGACCAATTTTGGTATGGTTGTTAGCGACCATATACTAACACCACGTTCCTAATTTGAACCGGATCGGATGAATTTTGCTCCTCCAAGAGGCTCCGGAGGTCAAATCTGGAGAACGTTTTATATGGGGGCTATATATAATTATGCACCGATATGGACCAATTTTTGCATGATTGTTAGAGACCATATACCAACATCATGTACCAAATTTCAGCCGGATCGGATGCAGTTTTCTTTTCTTTGAGGCTCCGCAAGCCAAATCTGGGGATCGGTTTATATGGGGGCTATATATAATTATGGACCGATGTGGACCAATTTTTGCATGGTTGTTAGAGACCATATACCAACACCATGTACCAAATTTCAGGCGAATCGGATGAAATTTGCTTCTCTTTTAGGCTCCGCAAGCCAAATCTGGGGATGGGTTTATATTGGGGCTATATATAATTATGGACCGATGTGGACCAATTTTTGCATGGTTTTTAGAGACCATATACAAACACCATGTACCAAATTTCAGCCGGATCGGATGACATAAGCTTCTGTTAGAGGCTCCACACGCCAAATCTGGGGATCGGTTTATATGGGGGCTATATATAATTAAGGACCGATATGGACCAATTTCTGCATGGTTGTTAGAGACCATACACCAACATCATGTACCAAATTTCAGCCGGATCGGATGAAATTTTCTTCTCTTTGAGGCTCCGCAAGCCAAATCTGGGGATCGGTTTATATGGGGGCTATATATAATTATGGACCGATTTCAGCCGGATCGGATGAAATTTGCTTCTCTTTGAAGCTCCGCAAGCCAAATCTGGGGATCGGTTTATATGGGGGCTATATATAATTATGGACCGATGTGGAGCAATTTTTGCATGGTTGTTAGAGACCATATACAAACACCATGTACCAAATTTCAGCCGGATCGGATGAAATAAGCTTCTGTTAGAGGCTCCACACGCCAAATCTGGGGATCGGTTTATATGGGGGCTATATATAATTAAGGACCGATATGGACCAATTTCTGCATGGTTGTTAGAGACCATACACCAACATCATGTACCAAATTTCAGCTGGATCGGATGAAATTTTCTTCTCTTTGAGGCTCCGCAAGCCAAATCTGGGGATCGGTTTATATGGGGGCTATATATAATTATGGACCGATGTGGACCAATTTTTACATGGTTGTTAGAGACCATATACTAACACCATGTACCAAATTTCAGCCGGATCGGATGAAATTTGCTTCTCTTAGGGGCCTCGCAAGCCAAATCTGGGGATCGGTTTATATGGGGGCTATATATAATTATGGACTGATGTAGACCAATTTTTGCATGGTTGTTAGAGACCATATACTAACACCACGTACCAAATTTCAGCCGGATCGGATGAAATTTGCTTTTCTTAGAGCAATCGCAAGCCAAATTTGGGGGTCCGTTAATATGGGGGCTATACGTAAAAGTGGACCGATATGGCCCATTTGCAATACCATCTGACCTACATCAATAATAACTACTTGTGCCAAGTTTCAAGTCGATAGCTTGTTTCGTTCGGAAGTTAGCGTGATTTCAACAGACGGACGGACGGACGGACATGCTCAGATCGACTCAGAATTTCATCACGACGCAGAATATATATATACTTTATGGGGTCTTAGAGCAATATTTCGATGTGTTACAAACGGAATGACAAAGTTAATATACCCCCATCCTATGGTGGAGGGTATAAAAAATCTACCAAAATTTGAAGAAAACTTTACCGAAAAACTACAAAACAAAAAAATTTTATTTAAAAATTTTATTCAAGGAGGTTCAAGTGTAGTTCACTTTGAGTTTAGTGAATTAACCGAATTTATTCAGATAATTGGTTAATTGTTTTGCTGAACATAAAGGATGCGGATGAGGAATGTGGTAATTCCGAAACAGCTGTCCATCCAACCGTCTTGCAGTCTATAGGGCTTTGCCCAAATATATTTGACAAGCATACTTTTGCTCTGTTAGTTAAGCTACACTTGTAGCTACAGTTATCAAATTTTTATTTTCGTAGAAAATTTGGCAAAATTTAATTTCTATAAAAAATTTAATTAAAAATTTATTTCTGTTGAAAATTTTGTCAAAATTGTATTTTTCTAGAAAAATTTTTCAAAATTTTACTTCTATAGAAATTTTCTCAAAATTTTATTTCTATAGGATATTGTAATAAAATTTTATTTCTTCAGAAAATTTTGTAAAAATTAAATTTCTATAGAAAATTATGTTGAAATTGTATTTTTCAAGAAAATTTTGTCAAAATTTTATTTTCGTAGAAAATTTGTCAAAATTTTATCTGAAAAGAAATTTTTCTCAAAATTGTATATCTATAGAATATATTATGAATATTTTATTTCTATAGAACATTTTCTCAAAATTTATTTCCATAGAGAATTTTGTCAAAAATGTATTTCTATTAAAAAATGTTGTCAAAATTTTTTTCTGTAGAAAATTTTGCAAAATCTATCAAGACATTATTTTGCAAAATCTACCAAAACAACAAGAATTCTACTAATCTATCAAACCGTAAAAAATATACTATTCTTGGTAGAATTTTACCAACTGTGGCAACCGTGGTTTGAACCCACGACCATGTGCATGCAAGGTGGGTATGCTAGCCATTGAACCAAGGTGGCTCCCTCTCCAACAAATAAAATAAATCTTTTGATCTTGGACTTAAACCATTGAAGTTCCAAAGAGTGCGATGAACTCGATGCACAAAAAACTTTAGACTGGAAAAAGCCAAGGAGTTGCATCGCTTGTACGAGTGCGACCAGTTGCCGATTTTGATTTTATTTGAGGAGTGCAGTTTTAATGGCATCATTCTCCACATTGAACAGTTTGGAAAAAATCAAAATTATCAATTTTATCAGCCAAAGAGGTCAGCTGAAAAATTACACCAGAACCCAAAGTGTCGATCATCTCACGAAGGCTGTACGCCGGAAATGGCCTAGAATACTGCACTGCCGCTTCCGGGCACGTGTCTTGACTTTGTCGGCCGTTTAAAGATCATAATTCGTGCCAACAAATTTATGTTATTTTCGACATTTTTGTTTTTTTAATTAATTAAAAACAAGTATATAGTCCAAAGTTCAACCAGGCCGAATCTTATGTACCGTCCACTATGGATTGAGCACAATATTTCAACCTGATCGGATGAAATAACAACTACTGGTACAAAGTTCCAAGTCGATAGCTTGTTTCGTGCGGAAGTTAGTATGTCTTCAATAGTCGAACGGCTATCGCTAGATCAACTCAGAATTTCACCACAACCCAATGGGGCTGAGACCAATATTTCGCTTTGCTTTGTTGCGAAACCTTTCAAACTTCGAGACTCTGAAAACCGGGCTGAAACCGCAAAGTGGGCGCTTGTCGTGAAACGTTTGCTATCATAACTGAACACCTCCCAAATTTGGACAAAATTTAGTCGACTGTGGCTGTCGACTTTTGAGAGGTTTCCCTTTGGTCCGTTAAAAAATTGTGCCTACCAGAAATATCGATTTTAGATCCCATAAAATATATACCGATCGAGTCAGAATCATCTCCTCAATCGATCTAGCCCTTGATGTCCGTCCATCAGTCTGTCCATCCATTTTTGTTGTTCGAAGGACTCCGTATCTGAATTAAAAAATTAGTGATATTTTCCTAAATAAATAGTTTTTATAATTCTTTTTATGATTTTTAATGATTGTCTTTGTCGTTTGACCGCGAATATTTTCAAAAATTATCGATTTTTCAATAATGGATTTTTGCGGCAAAATTTTAATAATTTGTACAATTTTATTAATTCTTAATCTTTTTTAAACCTATTTGAAACAAATAGAAACAACAAATTGCCCATTACAAATATGAAACAAGTATATACAGCAGTAAGTTCGGCCGGGCCGAATCTTAAATACCCACCACCATGAATCAAATATAATAGTTTACTTTGAAAACTCTTCGTCGTAGGGGGTTTCTTGATTATAAATAGAATTTTAGCGGGTTTGATGACAAATTTTCTCCCAAGCAAATCAGTTCAACGAGATTCTACCTATGAAGACTATAACAGATTGAACAAATCATAAACATATCGTGTATATGATGAAATAACGCCTTGATTTGAAGACATTAGTCTGTAGATTTTTTCCGCCATTATTTAAATGAATACGGTGAGTAAAATCTGGAATTTTACTTTCAGTTTCAAGAAATTTTCATGATTAGTGCGCCTGTTATACCCTGAAAGAAGTGATTTCTTTTCTGAGGAACGAAATTTTAGACCAGCAAAGTTTTCTTTAGAGAAAATCGTTGTATCGCTTATCAAAAATTCGGATTAGTTTACTCTAAACGAAAATACTTTATACGAAAGGGAAATTTCGTTTGTCTAAAATTTCATTCCGGAGGAAAATATTGTTTTCTTTGGGTGTACCCTCAAAATGTTAAATCGGTCTATATCGATGTCTTACCAAACGGACCGGTAAAAATAAAGATTTTTTAGGGTCTAAAATTCCAGTATATTTACATTTTTGTACAAATCGGACAAAAAAAGGAGTTAAATCTGGAGATCGCTCTATGTGGAGGCTATACTAAAATATGGGTCAACACACACCATATTCTGCTGACCTATTTGTGGTCAGCCGGATTCCAGAAGTCCTAGAAATAAATTCGGGAGTTAGGTCTATATGAGGGCAATACCAAAATATGGACCAATACTCACCACCTCTTAATGTTCCTTAAATACCTCTAGAATTCTACTTTCAGACGAATTGGGTGAAAACTACGAATTCTAGAAGCCCAAGAAATAAAATCGGGAGATCAGTCTATATAGGGGCTATACCAAAACATGCACCGATAGGCACCATTTGCGACACACCTATTTGTGATCTTAAAATACCTCTAGATTTTCAATTTCAAGCAAATCGACTAGAAAATATAGTCTCTAGATGCCCAAGAAGTAAAATTGGGAGATCGGTCCATATGGGGGTTATACCAAAAAATGGACCAATACACCTCAATTTTGGCACACCTATTTGTGGTCCCAAAATACTTCTACATTTCCAATTTCAGGCAAATCGGGTAATAAATACAGTTTATAGAAGCCCAAGAATAAAAATCGGGATATAGGTCTATATGGGGGCTATACCAAAACATGGACCGATACGGACCATTTTCGACACACCTCTTTATGATCCTAAAATACCTGTATATTTTCAAATTCAGGCAAATCGGATAAAAACTACGGTTTTTATAAGCCCAAGACCACAAATCGGGAAGTCGGTTTATATGGGGACTATATCTAAACTTCTACCGATATAGCCCATCTTCGAACTTGGGCTGCCTATAACCCTGATCAAGAATGTATATACTTTATATAGTCGGAAATCGATATTTCGATGTGTTACACACGGAATGACAAACTCATTATACCCCCATCACCATTCTATGATGGTGGGTATAAAAACGAGTATAAACAAGTATATACGGCCGTAAGTTCGGCCAGGCCGAAGCTTATGTACCATCCACCACGGATTGCGTAGAAACTTCTACTGAAGACTGTCATCCACAATTGAATTACTTGTGTTGCGGTAACACTTGCCGATGGCAAGGTATCTTAAAACTTCCTAACACTAAAATATATACCACATAGTCCATATATTAAACTAAAAAAGGCCGATTAAGTTTAAAGTTTCTATAGAAATAAAATTTTGACAAAATAAAA
Source organism: Haematobia irritans (assembly GCF_050003625.1). Lineage (NCBI taxonomy): Eukaryota > Metazoa > Arthropoda > Insecta > Diptera > Muscidae > Haematobia > Haematobia irritans. Next base: position 170,537,975 of record NC_134397.1, on the reverse strand, counting down.
TTTGGACAACATTTTCTATTGATGTAAAATTTGGAAAAAAAAAATTTCTATAGAAATAAAATTTGGATAAAATTTTCTATAGAAATAAAATTCTGACAAAATTTTCTATAGAAATAAAATTTTGACAAAATGTTCTATAGAAACAAAATTTTGACAAAATTTTCTATAGAAATAAAATTTTGACAAAATTTTCTATAGAAATAACATTTTGACAATGTTTTCTATAAAAAAAATTTTGGTAGATTATTTTTGGCTCGAGTGGCAACCATGGTTATGAACCGATAAGGACCAATTTTTGCATGATTGTTGGAGACCACATTCTAACACCACGCTCCAAATTTCAACCGGATCGGATGAATTATGCTCCTCCAAGAGGCTCCGGAGGACAAATCTGGAGAACGGTTTATATGGGGGCTATATATAATTATGGACCGATATGGACCAATTCTGGCACGGTTGTTAGAGACCATACACTAACACCATGTTCCAAATTTCAACCGGATCGGATGAAATTTGCCTCTCTTAGAGGCTCCGCAAGCCAAATCGGGGGATCGGTTTATATGGGGCTATATATAATTATGGACCGATGTGGACCAATTTTTGCATGGTTGTTAGAGACCATATAGCAACACCATGTATCAAATTTCAGCCGGATCGGATGAAATTTGGTTCTCTTAGAGGCCTCGCAAGCCAAATCTGAGGGTCCGTTTATATGGGGTCTATACGTAAAAGTGGACCGATATGGCCCATTTTCAATACCATCCGACCTACATCAATAGCAACTACTTGTGCCAAGTTTCAAGTCGATAGCTTGTTTCGTTCGGAAGTTAGCGTGATTTCAACAGACGGACGGACCGACAGACATGCTCAGATCGACTCAGAATTTCACCACGATCCAGAATATTTACTTTATGGGGTCTTAGAGCAATATTTCGATGTGTTACAAACGGAATGACAAAGTTAATATACCCCCATCCTATGGTGAAGGTTATAAAAATGAAAAAGCTAGTTTCCATAGAAATTCCAGCAAAAAAACATTTAAAAGTTGTTCTAAAGGCACAACTTTATTTTTGTGCAACTTCTTCTAAAATCCATTATATGTTTTCATTCTTTTAATGCTCTGGTCTCTCTACAAAATGTTGCATTTGTTTACGCGAGTGGATATGTGTGTGTGTGCGTTGTTGGCTTTATACTCATTTTATATTCTTTTTCAATTGAAATAGGATTTATATGCCGGATTTGATATGCGCTTGATTTGTTGCAAATAAATTTTGCGAAAACCCAAACATTTTTATAGATTTTTGTTATTTGTGCCTCGGTTTTGTGTTTGCCTGAGCACTTGCAGTAATTTGAAACAATTTTATGGTCAAATAGTCTCATACATTTCACTGGAAATCTTAATAATAAATTTTGGTTTTGTTGTTAATCTTGAAGGGAATTTATGCGGTTCTCTAGCAAACGCATAAATACACCGCAAGTATCCCCTCACCCCAATCGCCAACCAGGCACCCTAACCATTGCCATATACATTCAATATAAATTATCCATAAAAGGTCAATAAAAAAAGTTTTAATTGCAAATAGGTTCCAAGAGGTTTTTATTATACTTGACCGATTATGTATATGCTTATCAGATTTTCCATTGTTGATTGTTGATTTCGGATACAATAGTAGTAAAGGAAACAATTCTTTATGGACTTTAGATAATGATGCTTGAGGGGTGAGAGGTTAATGTATGCATTTAAAATGAATAAAAAGATTTATTAGAAAAATAAATTCTATATTGGAAAATTTATATGATGATAGAATATAGTAAAAATGGACATTTGTGGCTATAAAATTGATATATATGTTTGAAGTGAAATGGTACGGTTTAACATCGGAAATTAATTTAATTACTCCTAAATTTCTGTCTAAGCGTTCAGGAAAATCGAATGAAAATATTTATTTCATTTGATTTCAGATCTAAATTCTGTAGATTTATGGTATACAGTGATTGGTTATAGAACGAAATGGATAATTTTAATTTTAATACCTCTAGATTTCCAATTTGAGGCAAATTGGGTAAAAATTACGGATTCTAGAAGACCAAGAAATAAAATCGGGAGATCGGTCTATATGGTGGCTATATTAAAACATGGACCGGTACTCACCATTTGCGGCACACGTCTTTAGGGTCCTAGAGTACCTCTAGATTTCAAATTTCAGGGAAATTGGATTAAAACTACGGATTCTAGAAGCCCAAGAAGTAAAATCGGGAGATCGGTCTATATGGGGGCTATATCAAAACATGGACCGATACACCCCATTTTCGGCACACCTCTTTAAGGTCCAAAAGTACTTCCAGATTTTAAATTTCAGTCAAATCGGATAGAAAATACAGTTTATAGAAGCCCAAGAATAAAAATCGGGAGATCGGTCTATATGGGGGCTATACCAAAACATGGAACGATACGGACCATTTTCGACACACCTCTTTATGTTCCCAAAATACCTCTAGAATTCCAATTCCAGGCAAATCGGATAGTAAATACAGTTTCTAGAAGCCCAAGAAGCAAAATCGGGAGATCGGTCTATATGGGGGCTATACCAAAACATGGACCGATAGGCACACCTCTTTATGGTCATAAACTACCTCCAGATTTCCAATTTCAAGCAAATTGAAAAAACTACGGTTTTATAAGCCCAAGACCCCAAATCGGGAGGCCGGTTTATATGGGGACTATATCAAAACTTGGACCGATATAGCCCATCTTCGAACTTGACCTGCCTGCAAACAAAAAACGAATCTGTGCCAAATTTCGGGACGGTAGCGCCATTATTGAAGGCTGTAGCGTGATTACAATAGACAGACAGACGAACATGCTTATATCGTCTTAGAATTTCTCCCTGATCAAGAATATATATATATATATATATATATATATATATATATATATATATATATATATATATATATATATATATATATATATATATATATATATATATATATATATATATATATATATATATATATATATATATATATATATATATATATATATATATATATATATATATATATATATATATATATATATATATATATATATATATATATATATATATATATATATATATATATATATATATATATATATATATATATATATATCTTATATAGTCGGAAATCGATATTTCGATGTGTTACAAACGGAATGACATACTCCCGTCACCATTCTATGGGGGTGGGTATAAAAATCTACCATTTCTGGTAGAATTTTACCAACTGTAGTCTACCACCCAATTTTAGAAGAAAATTTTCGTTTATAAATACAAGGTGACCAACCTCCCATTTTCATATCTGCAGGATATGGAAGATGTGGGTGTTGTGGTTCGAAATTTTGGTCATATTGCAGCTACAAGCTAGTTTGACAAAATTTTTTTATTTATTATTAAATTATTACTGAATTTCTACAGAAGAGCCATTTTCTTTTTTTTTTTCAAAAAAAACTCAGAAATGTATTAGGGATTTTTGGGGACGAAAGCATCAAAATTAGGGGACAAGAGCCAGAAAAATACTGCCAACACTGGTGATCATATTAGTGTAAATCGGGCGAAAGATATATGTGGGAACTATACCTAAATTTAAACCGATTTCAATAAAATTTAGCACGCTTAACTATACTACTAATTGTACTCCTTGTGAAAATTGTCAAGCTAATCAGTGTAAAACTCTGGCTTCTGGGGCCATATAATGTCTAAAACTGAACCGATTTCAATAAAATTTGGCATATTTGACTACAGTACTAATTGATCTCCTTGTTCAAAATGCTCAAAAAATCAAGTCGGAGGATCGGCTTATATGGGAGCTATATCGAAACATGGCCCGATATTGCCCATCTAATTGCCCATACATAATGTCGGAGATAATCATATGGTTGCGACAAAAATATGTTCACGCCCAAAAATAACATTTTGCTCTAGGAGGTGATAATATTCCTTCTATGGGTGCAATTTTAGAGCACTCAAAAGTCCAGAACATCGAATGAATACTGCGACATCCATTCCCTCAAGAAGTCCCCTACGGGGCGACCTAAAGTGATCGGTCTTTTTGTCCAGAACACATCAGGAACCAGTCCTATACCGGTCCTGGGATTGATCCATTTCCCGTAGGGTTAAGTCGTGAAATCGGTTTATAAGTGGGCTATATCAAACTTTGACCAAATCACATTCACACTAACAAGCTCTCAAGAAACAAAATCGGAAGTTCGGTCTATGTGGTGCAACATTGAAACGTGGACCCATATAGCCCATCTTTGAATTTGTCCTGCCTGCAGGAAAAATTTGAGTCTGTGCAAAACTTCAGCACAATAACTATAACTCTGATTACCATACGGGTGATTACAACAGACAGGCAGATGGGCATATTTATATAATTTTATCGCCAGTTTCTCTATGTGAAAAAAAATACATTGGTTCGAAAGAAGTACAAAATCAACTGATATCTTCTTACAAATTCAGCTGTTTTTAACATTTCAGCCAAACAATAAGAGCTCGTCCGACATAGAGAAACTGATTATTAGAATTTCACTTCTCCATATAGACGAAAAGCGATATTTCAATATGTTACCAACGGTATTTATATCCCCAACACCATCCTATGTTGGTGGGTATAACAACTTCAAATACAGACAAGAACTAATTTTAAAGATAAAATCTTTATTTCTAAGGAACCAAAAGAGTAGATTTTTTAAAAATTTGAAAATGTCGAGTTTTGAGATTATTGAAAATTCGACTTTTATCATCGCCTTGAACAACTTTCCGCATTAAATGGCTTATATTTATTCCCTCTTCAGTTTAATTCCTTTTTAATTCCAACTCTTTTTTAAACTTTTTCCTTATAGCTCGCTTGGTCGATTTTGGTCACTGTGAAAGGTCGGATAGTCCATTTAAACCAACATGAAAAGTTGGCTAGTCGATTTGATTCGATTAAAAAATCCAAAGTCGGTTGGTTGGACTTCGGCTTTTCGAATTTTACATCCCAAAATTGCTCGGATTTTCGATTCCTGAAAAGCAGGTAAGAAAACTATAAATAACATAAAGCACCACTATTTATAAGGCCACATTTGAGGCGGTGGATTATCCCACCTCAGTAATGCTGGTGACATTTCTGAGGGTTTCAAAACTTCTCTAAGTGGTTTCACTGCAATGTGGAACGCCGTTCGGACTCGGCTATAAAAAGGAGGTCCCTTGTCATTGAGTTTAACATGGTATCGGGCAGCATTCAGTGATAAGAGAGAAGTTCACCAATGTGGTATCACAATGGACTGAATAGTCTAAGTGAGCCTGATACATCGGGCTGCCACCTAACCTAACCTCCAATTTAAATGGTCCACGGTTCGATTCTCCGTCCAGGCGAAAGGTAAAATGTAAACATTTATTAAGTCGAATAATTTCTTCTACATTGTTTGTATTACAGAAAAAGGTACTAAGAACTAAAAAACCTCGTAGAAGTGAGAGAGATGTGAGGGAAAATGCAATTCACCAGATAAGATTGTTTTTTTTTTTATACCCTCCACCATAGGATGGGGGTATATTAACATTGTCATTCCGTTTGTAACACATCGAAATATTGCTCTAAGACCCCATAAAGTATATATATTCTTTGTCGTGGTGAAATTCTGAGTCGATCTGAGCATGTCCGTCCGTCTGTTGAAATCACGCTAACTTCCGAACGAAACAAGCTATCGGCTTGAAACTTGGCACAAGTAGTTGTTATTGATGTAGGTCAGATGGTAATGGAAATGGGCCATATCGGTGCACTTTTACGTATAGCCCCCATATACGCGGACACCCAAATATGGCTTGCGAATCCTCTAAGAGAAGCAAATTTCATCCGATCCGGCTGAAATTTGGTACATGGTGTAGTATATGGTCTCTAACTACCATGCAAAAATTGGTCCACATCGGTCCATAATTATTTATAGCCCCCATATAAACCGATCCCCCGATTTGGCTTTCGGAGCTTCAAAGAGAAGCAAATTTCATCCGATCCGGCTGAAATTTGGCACAGGGTCTTTGTATATGGTCCTTAATAAGCATGCAAAAATTAGTCCACATCGGTCCATAATTATATATAGGCCCCATATAAACCGATCCCCAGATTTGGCTTGAGGAGCCTCTAAGAGAAGAAAATTTCTTCCGATCCGGCCGAAATTTGGTACGTAGTGTTAGTATATGGTCTTTAACAATCATGCAAAAATTGGTCCACATCGGTCCACAATTATATATAGCCTCATATAAACCGATTCCCAGATTTAGCTTGCGGAGCCTCTAAGAGAAGCAAATTTCATCCGATTCGGCTGAAATTTGATACATGATGTAAGTATATGGTCTCTAACAACTACGCAAAAATTGGTCCACATTCGGTCCATAATTATATATAGCCCCCATATAAACCGATATCCCGATTTGGCTTGCAGAGCCCCTAAGAGAAGAAAATTTTATCCGATTCGACTGAAATTTGGTACATTTCGCTAGTGTATGGCCGATAACAACCATGCAAAAATTGGTCCATATCAGTCAATAATTCTATGTAGCCCCCATTTAAACCGTTCCCCAGATTTGACCTCCGGAGCTCTTGAAGGAGCAAAATTCATCCGATCCGTTTGAAATTTGGTACGTTGTGAAATTTTGTACATTGCGCTAGTATATGGCCGCTAACAACCATGCCAAACTTGGTCCATATCGGTCTATAGTTATATATAGCCGATCCCAAAAAAAAATATACCAAAATCTTATTTCCATAGAAAATTTTGTCAAAATTTTATTACTATACAAAATTTTGTCAAGGTTTTATTTCTATAGAAAATTTCGTCAAAATTTTATTACAATACAAAATTTTGTCAAGATTTTATTTCTATAGAAAATTTTATCAAAATTATATTTCTATAGCAAATGTTGTCAAAATTTTATTTCTATAGAAAATTTTATCAAAATTTATTACAATACAAAGTTTTGTCAAGATTTTATTTCTATAGAAAATTTTGTCAAAATTTTATTTCTATGGAAAATTTTGTAAAAATTCTATTATAATGCAAACTTTTTTCAAAATTTTATTACAATACAGAATTTTTTCAAGATTTTATTTCTATAGAAGATGTTGTCAAAATTGTATTTCTATAGAAAATTTTTTCAAAATGTATAATATACGTATTTAATCGGCCCTTTTTGTGTAATATATACCCCGTATGGACTAACTTACAATTGAGAAGACAGGGTTAAGAAGTTTTAAGATACCTTGCCATCGGCAAGTGGTACCGCAACACAAGTAATTCGATTGCGGATGACAGTCTTTAGATGAATTTTGTCAAGATTTTATTTCTATAGAAAATTTTGTCAAAATTATATTTCTATAGAAAATGTTGTCAAAATTTTATTTCTATAGAAAATTTTATCAAAATTTATTACAATACAAAATTTTGTCAAGATTTTATTTCTATAAAAAATTTTGTCAAAATTTTATTTCTATGGAAAATTTTGTCAAAATTTTATTACAATGCAAACTTTTTTCAAGATTTTATTTCTATGGAAAATTTTGTCAAAATTTTATTTCTATAGAAGATTTTGTCAAAATTCTATTATAATGCAAACTTTTTTCAAAATTTTATTACAATACAGAATTTTTTCAAGATTTTATTTCTATAGAAGATTTTTTCAAAATGTATAATATACGTATTTAATCGGCCCTTTTTGTGTAATATATACCCCGTATGGAGAAACTTACAATTGAGAAGGCAGGGTTAAGAAGTTTTAAGATACCTTGCCATCGGCAAGTGTTACCGCAACACAAGTAATTCGATTGTGGATGACAGTCTTTAGTTGAAGCTTCTACGCAATGCATGGTGCAGGGTACATAAGATTCGGCCTGGCCGAACTTACGACCGTATATACTTGTTAAATTTTGAGATCAAACGTTCCAGACAAGCGTTACAAAGTATTAAAAATCATAAAAAAAAATTGAAAAATATTTCATTGGTAAAATATAGAATTCTATTATTCACATCCAAACACTGTATTTGGATCACACCTTAAGAAATGGTGCAATTTCTGTGGCGTTTGTGTTTGAGTGTCCTGTTGCGTGTGGTTGGGTATTCTGTTACGGTTCAATCCCAGGTAGGAGATGATTCAAACTTGCACTACTTCCGGATCACAAACTACTTGGTCTTTTTTGTTGGGTTCGCTTCTTTGAATCGGAATCATTAGCAAAACAATTTAAATAAGTACAAAATCTTTCGTAACTCGGTAAGCCTTTTTGTAGTGAGGGCGGGTTAAAAAATTTTAAATCTTGATTAAAATGTGACTACCACAACATTCATTCCAGAGCCAGAACGGTTTAAAAAAAATGAGTCAATCTAACCGTAGATATCATATCCATCAGCCCTAGGTGATCCTTGATAATAAAATAATTTAATTGCACCCCTCTAAATGATGAATAACATGATAGGATGATCTCCATGACAATATGCACGCAAAAAATATTGATCCAATGCCCACCCATGCCCAATGTTACCTATTGAAAATCCAATATCTGATAAATTGATGACACAAACAAATAATCGCAATTGTTATATCATAACAAATATATCCTGATGAATTTGTTTTGGGAAATTATATTTATCTAAAAATTGATTGATTGCGATTTTGCAATCAATTTTCATTTAATTAATGCCCCGCCCCTCCCCCACAAATATATTAGTGAGATATTTTATTATGCCATATTCCGTTTTATATGCATAGCCCAACCGCCTGGTGCTAATGAAATTTTCTTTTGCTTTTGGCATTTACACCCAAAAAACTTTAATGGATAAACAACCAGCACATCAAGTTGGTTGACTATTTAACTTTACTACCAAGTAAACACTCAAGGTTTTCTTAACAAAAGAAAAATTTCATGTATTTGTTTTTTTTTGCTGACATTCACCTGGAAGGCTATGAAGGCGAAACAAAAAATTTAATGAAGATGTCTCCTTTGCATGTTTGTAGTCAATGCTGGTGGTGTTTTTATGACACTGGTGTCATCTTTTTAATACCATCGCCAGAGCAAAGTGGCGATCGGTGGCGTCAGAGGCAAAACCAAAAACAAAAAAAAAAACAAACGAAGCTCCAACAATGGCTGGATGAATGGTTGGATGATTGGATGGTGAAACACGAAATAAATTAAATGCAAAATGTGTTGCGTGTTCAAATTGACAATAAAACGGGGTAATCTATAAATGAATTTCATTTACGACGATATCAGCACAAATAAATTTTGTGGTAGTGCTGGCGATGGTGGTGAATATTTGCACAGGCAAAAAGGTAAGGACACTTCGTGTATATATGACTATTTGGCACTTAAAAAAGGGTGCACCTCTTTCTGCCTACCATAATCCATAAAACTGCAGGCATCCGGAAAACCACAAAATTTGCTTTCATAAAAGTTCTTTTGCTCCATTTTATACAACATTTCCTACAGAATGGGAAGTATTATCACATTCCCGCTACGCATGTAACACTTCACTATAGCAATAAAGAACACTTTACATTCAGGAAATGTGATTTAAGAGTATCCTGATAAAAGCATGGGTTGGCTGAAAAAAAAACGGAGTCGGACCATAACCGCTTCCTGGTAGCAGACATAACCCAAGATTGTCAGGAACAGTAATACTATTTTTCCCGCTTTTAACCTAAACCTATGCTTCCGGACCTCAGTCGCGTCGGTATATTATGTGTTTTATATCTCCCAACAATTCGCGTCATCTGTATAGATGTAGCAGTGACAGAGAAAATGTATGCCCTGTCCACACCCTCAAAAAAACATCGCTCCTGTAACATATACCCCAAATATATTTTGCTTCAAGCATATATATTATCAGGATTGGTCCAAACAAAATATTGTTTGTATTGTTCAAACATATTATGTTTCACCCAAGGCCAATGTTGCCAGTATTGCGGATTTTCTCCCAAATTGGGGATATTTTTTCGTGAATGGGGACGACATTTTTGAGTTGGGGACTTCGGGATTTGTAGGGAATTTCCTCAAATATGGGATTTTTGTGGGATTTTTTTTTTTTTTTTTTTTTTGAGAAATCCATTTAATCTTTTTTAACAAAAATTTATTTATAAAGGAAATTTTGCCAAAATTGTATTTCTATAGACAATTTTGCCAAAATTTTATTTACAGAAAGTTTTGTCAAAATTTTATTTCTATAGTAGATTTTCTCACAATTTTATTTCTATAGACAATTTTTTCAAAATTTTATTCCTATAGAAAGTTTTGCCAAAATTCTATTTAAATGGACAATTTTGTTAAATTTTTGTTTATAGAAAGTTTTGTCAAAATTTTATTTCTATAGAAGATTTTGTCACAATGTTATTTCCATAGTAAATTTTTTCACAATTTTATTTCTACAGAAAGTTTTGCCAAAATTCTATTTCAATGGACAATTTTGTTAAAATTTTATTTATAGAAAGTTTTGTCAAATTTTTATTTCTATAGTAAATTTTGTCATAATTTTATTTCTATACACAATTTTGTCAAAATTTTATTTCTATAGAAGGTTTTGCCAAAATTCTATTTCAATGGACAATTTTGTTAAAATTTTTATTTATACAAAGTTTTGTCAAAATTTCTCAAAATTTTATTTCTGTAAAAAATTTTGTCACAATTTTATTTCTATAGAAAATTTTTTCATAATTTAATTTCTATAGAAAATGTTGTCAAAATTGTATTCCTATAGAAAATTATGTCAAAATTTTATTTCTATAAAAAATTCTGTAACAATTTTATTCCTATAAAAAGTTTTGCCAAAATTCTATTTAAATGGACAATTTTGTTAAAATTTTATTTATAGAAAGTTTTGTCAAAATTTTATTTCTATATTAAATTTTGTCACAATTTTATTTCTATAGAAAATTTTGTCACAATTTTAGTTCTATAGAAAATTTTGTCACAGTTTTATTCCTATAGAAATTTTTTTTCTATGAATAGTTTTGTCAAAATTTTATTTCTATAGTAGATTTTGTCACAATTTTATTTCTATCGACAATTTTGTCAAAATTTTATTCCTATAGAAATTTTTTTCAAAATTTTATTCCTGTACAAAATTTTGTCACAATTTTATTTCTATAGAAAATTTTGTCAATCGGTCAATATGGTTGATACGGTCACAATTTGGTCAATATAAACTTGACGTATTTCTTTCAATTTTGCATTTAAAAAACCTGAACACCCCTCATTTTGAAGGTGTGTAGAATGTTGCTCCTATTTTGATTTTGGAATTCACTCTTCAGTTGTCAAAATGCCGTCCAAGCAAGAAGAGCAGCGTATCAAAATTTTGCTCGCGCATCGCGAAAATCCGAGCTACTTGCACGCAAAGCTGGCAAAATCGCTAAAAGTTGCCAAATCAATCGTTACAATTGTAATTAAAGTGTTTGGGGAACGTTTGTCGACAGCCAGGAAGTCTGGATCGGGGGGAAATCGAAAACCGGAAGCCGCTGAGACGACAAAGAGAGTTGCTGGTAGTTTCAAGCAAAACCCTAACCTCTCTCTCCGAGAGGTTAGACGATACACCCAGCAAATAAGCTGGGTGTATCGTCCACAACCGTGCATCGAGCCAAAAAAACGAGCCGGACTATCGACTTACAAGGTAGTGACTCCAAATCGCGATGATAAAAAAAAAATACGACGGCCAAAGCGCGATCCCGGAGGCTGTACACGACAGGAGTTTTATACGGCAAAAGGAAGGGGAAAGGTAGCAGATATTTTCAAGCACATAAAACTGTCAAAGTTCGCAAAGAAATATCTGGTTTGGCAAGCCATCTGTACCTGTGGCTTGAAAAGCAGCATTTTCATAGCTTCCGGAACTGTCAACCAAGAAATTTACGTGAAAGAGTGTTTGAATAAACGTCTGCTGCCTTTCCTGAAGAAATACGGTTGTTTCGTACTGTTTTGGCCGGATTTGGCATCTTGCCATTACGGTAAAAAGGCCATGGACGTGCAGGTGGTTCCGAAGGACAAGAACCCTCCCAACACGCCAGAGCTCCGCCCAATTGAGAAATACTGGGCTATTGTCAAGCGGAACCTAAAAAAGACCAAAAAACTGCTAAGGACGAGCAGCAGTTCAAGGCAAACTGGCTTTCTGCGGCGAAGAAGGTGGACAAGGTGGCTGTACAAAATCTGATGGCAGGTGTCAAGCGTGAGGCCCGGCAATTCGGATTTCACAAGAATTTTCAACAATATGATCGATACTGCCACATATCCTAATATATTAAAGATTCATAAGGTGATTCCAATTCCGAAGGAGAAGTGTTCGTTAACGGTGGATAAATTTCGACCGATATCTGTACTGCCAATAATCGACAATATATTTGAGAAGCTATTATATAATAATCTGTTCTCATTTCTAAATAGTACATGTTTTCTCAATGACTGTCAGTTTGGTTTTCGAAGGGTATGTGGTACAGAGGAAGCAGCTGTAAATGTTATAAACTTTATATGTCATGGACTTGATAAAGGAAACAGTGGAGTTGCTGGCATTTTTTACGATCTCAGTAAGGCATTTGATCTTATTGATCATGAAATTTTGATAAAAAAAAAGCTTAGATATTGTGGTGTACGTGACGGGGAACTTTCACTTTTTGTTAGCTATTTGGAGAATAGGAAACAATTTGTTCAAATTAATGGAGAAAAGAGTGATTTCAGAAGTTTAAGTCATGGTGTTCCCCAGGGTAGTGTGATAGGTCCACTTCTGTTTTTAATTTATATAAATGACATAGGTAAATTGCAGTTATATGGGAAGATGTTTATATATGCTGACGACATATGTCTACTATATCCATATAAACATGAAGAAGGTATTAGGCCTTATATGGAGAGAGATTCCGCTCTAATATTGGAGTATGCTCGTGTTAATAAACTTTTCATTAATGCTTCCAAGACGAAATTAATACGTTTCAGGCCACGATTCCGATTTAGTGACACGTTTAGAATAAATGTTGATGGAAAAGAATTAAGGGAGACAGGTTCACTGACATATTTAGGATTACGATTACAAAGCAATTTAGCATGGGATCAACATATAGGATATGTGAAATCCAAAATTGCCCCAGCTGTTGGTATTTTGCGAAAGTTTAGGAACAAATTTGACCAAAGGACTAAGCTTTTAATTTAACAGGCTCTAGTTCAGAGCCATTGTAACTATTTGGCTATAGTTTATGCGTACAAGAAAAGTGCGGAGTTAAAGACTCTGCAAAATGCAAAATAAGGCGTTGAAAGCGATGGCAAACTTGCCAATAGGATACCCAACGCTAAACCTGTATATGGATATTTTTCCTCATATTTTACCAATTCATGGAACTTATAACCTTCAAATATTGTAATATGTATTCAAATGTTTGCATCAAATAGGACATCATACAATTTCTTTCTTGTGCAATAGTCATAACATTAACACACGTAATAATAATCTGCTAAATGTTGTTTTATGCAGAAGTGAGACAACTAAGCAAAGAATTGAATATTCTGGCAGTTTAAGATATAATAATTTGCCCAGTGAAATCAAGTCTGTTTCAAGTATTTCTGTTTTTAAGACGAGAATAAAGGAATTTTTAAAAACCAAAATTGATGAGCTCCTAATATAATTGTAGTTCTATCCTTGAGGTTTTTTTTTATTTTTATTTTATTTTTATTATTAATACATTGGAATTAAAAGTTAAAAAATAAAGTTTATATAATATGTTGCCAACGAGCCTCTAAAATGCCTTAATGGCGCTGAGGCCATACTAAGAAATTTGTAAATTTATAACGTTTTAATAAAATAATAAAAAAAAAAAGCGAAAGCCTAACTGAATATTTTTCCTGAATTTTATACTAATTGAACTTGAAAAAGAAATTTAATTTGATTTTTTTAATAAACGATTTCACCGATTTACACGCGTTTTCCTTTGACCAAATTTTGACCGTATAATACCTCATTCAAATTACACTACCAAAATCCACTTAAACTAGATTTCAACTGTCATTTGTCTTATAAATAAGGGATTTAAAATCCACTTTTAATAGATTTCGAGCCTAATGTGTATGATGTATAAATTTGAAATTAAAGTAACTATTTTAATGAAGGGTGGAATTTTCATATTTCATAAAAACATCCTTGCAATAATTATGAAATTTTGAAATTATACAATTGCAAACGTGGGTTACATAAGGTAAAATGTCCCGTTGTTTTTAAAGCTTTACTCAGTCTACACAACTATCGGAATGTCGGTTTAAAGAAATATGACAATCATAAATTAGGAAGCGCAATCTTCTTTCTAACAAATGGGAGCCCGTTAGATTCTGGGCTAGACTCTACGACTTTATATGCCCCACAAGGCAACTACTACTACTTGGTACAATAGTCGTTCACATTACACTTCTAAAATTCTTTTTAACTAGATTTCAACTGTTATTTGCCATATAGAACCCTCAATTATAGATAAAATATTTAAAAAAAAAATTCCCGTGAATTCCCGCACTTATGAGGGCATTGTAGTCAAAAATAAAAATATTGCGGCCAAATTTTTGAAAATCCGACGAGACATTTATGTAGAAGCTATATCTAAATCTAAACCGATTTGGATGATATTTTGCAGGTTTGGTTGATACTAATGTTACATTGTGACAAAGTTCAAAAAGATCGGTTAATAATGGAAAATTGGGGGATACATATGGTCACAAAGGGCTAGATCAACTCAGGAGGTGATTCTAAGTCGATGTGTATTTATTTTATGGAGTCTAAAATCAATATTTCTGATAGGGACATTTTTTTTTTGGCAGATCACAGCTAATATACCCTGACCATTATGTGGTTTAGGATATAATCATAAAAAATCGCTCCATTGTTTAACAAAATATTGCCCATTAAGATCTATACACTTTTGCATGCGTTTGAAGCAATTAATGATGCATGTTTGACACTCTGATTGAGCTATCTTCAAAATCTGCATTCTGAATGCATCAACCGCTTCTTCAACATTGACCTCTGATTTTATTTTCTAGTACGAGCATTATAAATCCAGAATCTGATCTAGTCTTCATAGGTAAAATCTTTAAATTTATCATCGGGAAGTGTTCTGGTTGAACTGCTCTGCTTGTCATCAAACCCCCTGAAATTTTCAAAGGAAACTATAACGATTTTGTATAAATTTACCACTACGAAGTTCACCGCTATATTGTGTTTCACCCCAAAACTTTAATGCGTAGGATTTACTTAACTTCGACCCTGCTCAACATTTGACATTTTCTCGTATCTTGCATACAATAATTAGTCTAAGTCGATTTTACTGGCTACCAATAAAATAGTAATTAAAGGAAAGGCATGCAAAATGTTGAAAAGGCTTACCAAATGTTATGACGCATTTTATTGTCGTCAATTTGCAAAGTAAATGAATTATATGGAATCATTTAATTAGGATAATATCGAGGATTTTGGGTGTTAAAGACGAAGGCAAAATTCCATAAGAACAAAATAAGGTAAACTTACCATATTCACTTTTGTTTAGTTTTATTACTACACAAAAGTTATATTTAGTTTCAACTACAAAGAATTTATAGTCTTTGGTAAATATAAAGTTTCAATTATATTCACCTCAAAATTTTTACAGAACGTCTTATTGGCTTTGGAAATGTTTGTAATAGATGACAAATTCATATAAGCAGAACAAATGTATAAATGTGGCTTTATATTAAACCACATTTATATTTTCATTCTGTGTACCCCTAATAGTAAACCACATTTTCACATAAGCTTACGATGCAATGAATATTTTTGCAGTGGTTGGTTTTCAGTTTCGAATAAGGGTACATTAGTGTATGGCATAACATTTCCTCAGCGAAAACACTAATAAAAACAAGTATATATGGCCGAAAGTTGGGCCAGGTAGAATCTTATGTACCCACCACCATTGATTGAGTAGAAAGTTCGACTAAAGAATCGGAGGTCTCATAATTAATCACGTACCAAATTGCAACCGGATCGGATAAAATTTTCTCCTTCAAAGGGTTTGGAAATCAAATCTGGGGATCGGTATATAAAGGGGCTATATATAATTATGGACCGCAATAGATCAATTTTTTGCTTTGTTATATATTAACACCCCGTACCAAATTTCAACCGTATGCAATGAAATTTGCTGTTTTAAGTAGCTCCGGAAATCAAATTTTGAAACCGTTATAAAAATAAATGGATCTATATATAACTATGAACCGATATGGACCAATTTTCGCATGGTTGTTAAAGGTCTTATGCTACAATCGCGTATAACCGGATTGGATAAAGTTTTCTCTTTCAAGAGGCTGTGAAAATCAAATCTAGAAATCGGTATATATAAGTATATATAATTATGGACCGATATAGGCCAATTATTGCATGGTTAACCCTAGGATAGGCGATAAGCTTTCGATCACTAAGCGCTCAAAGTCAAATTTGGTCTGGCCAGACCAAGTAGTCTATCCTAGGGTTATTAGAGGGCATATAGTAACAACGTACCAAATTTCATCGTGATTCGAAATTTGCCCATTCAAGAGGCTCCACAAATCAAATCAAGGAATCGATGGGGCTATATATAATTATGGACCGATAAGTTAGGTGGCAGCCCGATGTATCAGGCTCACTTAGACTATTCAGTCCATTGTGTGAGTCACCGTGGTGCAATGGTTAGCATGCCCGCCTTGCATACACAAGGTCGTGGGTTCAATTCCTGCTTCGACCGAACACCAAAAAGCTTTTCAACGGTGGATTATCCCACCTCAGTAATGCTGGTAACATTTCTGAGGGCTTCAAAGCTTCTCTAAGTGGTTTCACTGCAATGTGAAACGCCGTTCGGACTCGGCTATAAGGTGGTCCCATGTCATTGAGCTTAACATGAAATCGGACAACACTCAATGATAAGAGAGAAGTTCGGTTGTTTTGAAAGCAGTTGGTACTGTATCTATCCCTTACAATCCTGCTGAAATAGTGTTCCTTTTTTTGCTGGGATGCTGCATATTTTACCACAGTTAGCATTAATATAATGAGACCAAGTTAAATTCTCATTGAAAGTTACTACAAAATTTTTCACTTTCTTGACAAGTTCTATTTGATAGTTACCCGGAAATATGTTAACATTTCCCGCACATGTGGACTTCTTATGAATTAAAATTGCCTTCGATTTTTTGGCTTTTTGTTTCTCAAAATTCTCAAAAATCAAAAATTTGATTCTTTAATTTAAGGAAAATTTCCCATACTTCAAAAACATACACGAAAAAAATAATTCTTTCCTCCCAAACGAAATATTAGACACACCAATATCGTTCGACATTACATACTAAAGGGTGATACGGTCAAAATTTGGTCAAGGGAAAACGCGTGTAAATAGGTGAAATCGTTTATTTAAAAAATCAAATTAATTTTTTTTTTTCAAGTTCAATTAGTATAAAATTCAGGAAAAATATTCAGTTAGGCTTTCGCTTTTCCAAATCCGAATTGCCGGGCCTCACGCTTGACACCTGCCATCAGATTTGGTACAGCCACCTTGTCCACCTTCTTCGCCGCAGAAAGCCAGTTTGCCTTGAACTGCTGCTCGTCCTTAGCAGTTTTTTTGGTCTTCTTTAGGTTCCGCTTGACAATAGCCCAGTATTTCTCAATTGGGCGGAGCTCTGGCGTGTTGGGAGGGTTCTTGTCCTTGGGAACCACCTGCACGTTGTTGGCGGCGTACCACTCCATGGCCTTTTTACCGTAATGGCAAGATGCCAAATCGCGTCAAAACAGTACGGAACAACCGTGTTTCTTCAGGAAAGGCAGCAGACGTTTATTCAAACACTCTTTCACGTAAATTTCTTGGTTGACAGTCCCGGAAGCTATGAAAATGCAAGCCACAGGTACAGATGGCTTGCCAAACCAGATATTTCTTTGCGAACTTTGACAGTTTTATGTGCTTGAAAATATCTGCTACCTTTCCCCTTCCTTTTGCCGTATAAAACTCCTGTCCCGGAAGCTGCTTGTAGTCGGCTTTGACGTAGGCTTCGTCGTCCATTACCACGCAGTCAAACTTAGTCAGCATCGTCGTGTACAGCCTCCGGGATCGTGCTTTGGCCGTCGTATTTTGTTTATCATCGCGATTTTGAGTCACTACCTTCTTGTAAGTCGATAATCCGGCTCGTTTTTTGGCTCGATGCACGGTTGTAGACGATACACCCAGCTTATTTGCGGCATCTCGGAGAGAGAGATGTTAGGGTTTCGCTTGAAACTACCGGCAACTCTCTTTGTCGTCTCAGCGGCTTCCGGTTTTCAATTTCCCCCCGATCCAGACTTCCTGGCTGTCGACAAACGTTCCCCAAATACTTTAATTACATTTGTAACGGTTGATTTGGCAACTTTTAGCGATTTTGCCAGCTTTGCGTGCGACTAGCTCGGATTTTCGCGATGCACGAGCAAAATTTTGATACGCTGCTCTTCTTGCTTGGACGGCATTTTGACAACTGAAGAGTGAATTCCAAAATCAAAATAGAAGCAACATTCTGCACACACACACCTTCAAAATTGAAAGAAATACGCCAAGTTTATATTGACCAAATTTTGACCGTATCACCTTTTACTGTATTAAATTTTTACAACACTCAAAAAAAGAAGTTTACTTGGATCCTAAGATTTTGACCTTCCGTTAAGAATTTTGCTATTAGTTCTGAGCCAAAGATGTGGCTTCTTTAAAATAAGAACATTTTTGGGACCTATCTAGCTTTAAATCAAGGATCAATAAAATAAAATTAGGATAAATACCTCATTTATGGAATTTTCATTCTTCTTTTGTGATATATTAATGAAGCAACTCACGTAGAAACAAATGACTGTTTAAAAAATCTCAATTATAACATATACTTCTAAGTAAAAAAGTTTTCTTAATTCCAAAAAAAAAAAATAAATATGACATAAAATCCTCAAAATAAGTCTTAGCCTAATATTTCAGTTAATTTAAGGACGATTTCTTTAATTCAAAAATGTTTTTCTTTACTTTAAAGAAAATGTGCGTTAGTTCAAAGTCATACGACTTTAACGGAGGGACGCAAATTTCCAAAATTTGTGTCCTAAATTTAATTAAAAAAAAAACTTTGAAGCAAAGATTATAAACTTTCTTTTACTTAAAATTTAATTATTAAGTTCACAACTGTGGTATCACAATGGACTGAATCGTCTTAGTGAGCCTGATACATCGGGCTGCCACCTAACTTTTAGTAAATTGTGATACCACATTGGTGAACTTCTCTCTTATATCTTAGTGCTGCCTCATTCCACGTTAAGCTCACTGTCAAGGTACCTCCTCTTTATAGCCGAGTCAGAACGGCGTTCCATATTGCAGTTAAATCACTTAGAGAAGCTTTTAAACACTCAGAAATGTCACCAGCATTACTGAGGTGGGATAATCCACCGATAAAAAACCTTTTTGGTGTTCGGTCGAAGCAGCACCTTGTGTATGCAAGGCGGGCATGCTAACCATTGCACCATGGTGCACCAATATGGACGATTTTTTGCGGATGAAATGTTCACTTTCAAGAAGCTCCGGTATTTTGGTTTGATATGAACTAATTTATGCATGGTTGTTAGAAGTATTATACTTAAAACCGGATCGGATAAAATTTCCTCCTGAAAGAGGCTCCGGAAGTCAAATTTGGGGGTCGGTTTATATGGGGACTATACCTAAATATGGCCCATTTACAATACCATCCGACATACTATGTCAATAAAAACTCGATATTTCAGGCTATTCAGTCCATTGTAATATCACAGTGGTGAACTTCGCTCTTATCACTGAGTGCTGTCTGATTCTATACTGAACTCAATGACATTGTTTCCACATTGCAGTGAAACCACTTAGAGAAGCATTGAAACACTCAGAAAAGTCACCAGCATTACTGAGAGAGGATAATCCAATGCTGACAAAACTTTTTGGTGTTTGGCCGAAACTGTGTTTGAATCCACGACCCTGAAAGGTGGGCATTGCACCAAGGTGGCTCCCTCCAGAATTGAGGCTCTGGAAATCAAATCTGGGGGTCCGTTTATATGTGGGCTATACATAGAAGGGATACGATATTGCAATTACAACTGTTTTTACCAAGTTTCAAGTCGTAAGCTTGTTTCGTTCTCAAGTTTGCGTGATTTTAACAGACGGTCGGACGGACGGACATCGCTAGATCGACACAGAATTGCATCGCGAAATTAAGGGGTCTGAGACAAATATTTCGATGTCTTAGAAACGGAATGACAAAGTTAGGGGTTATCCTATGGTGGAGTATATAAAAATTTTGAATGGACGGTCATGATACGAAAGAATTCATGAAAAATATAAATGGAATATTCACGGTTACGAGCGTAAACAGCGTTCTTTTTTCATTAGCCTTGAAATAATGGCGTAAAGTGTTATGGTGGCAGTTATGGCGAATGGAGAGGAAAAACCAGATTCGAATCACAATGGTGAAAATAATCCCTCCGCCAGATCAGCACGATGGCTCATATCCCAGCAAAAAAATTGGAAGTTCTTCTCAAGGCACAACTTTAAAAAAAACTTCCAAAAATCTTCTTTATTTTAACTGGACAGGAAGTTCATTTGAGTCAATTTCTTTATAACTGGCTTTTTTCATATTTTTAATGGGAAATTTATTTTTTTGTGTTTCAAATAGGTTAAAAACATATTAAGAATTAATAAAGTGGTACAAATTATTTAAATATAGGTGAAAAAATCCTTTGTAGAAAAATTTCGAATTTTTGAAAATATTTGATCACAAAAGTTCCAGAAAAACGTTATAACAGGTTGGCTGATACGTCCCTGGTCTAACAAAGGAAAACACATTCTTTTGTCAAAATTCGTTTTTATTATTCAACATAGTTCCCTTCAAGAGCGATACAAAGATTATAACGACCTTCCAATTTTTTGATACCATTTTGGTAGTACTCCTTCGGTTTTGCCTCAAAATAGGCTTCAGTTTCGGCGATCACCTCTTCATTGCAGCCAAATTTTTTCCCTGCGAGCACCTTTTTGAGGTCTGAGAACAAGAAAAAGTCGCTGGGGGCCAGATCTGGAGAATACGGTGGGTGGGGAAGCAATTCGAAGCCCAATTCATGAATTTTTGCCATCGTTCTCAATGACTTGTGGCACGGTGCGTTGTCTTGGTGGAACAACACTTTTTTCTTCTTCATATGGGGCCGTTTTGCCGCGATTTCAAACGCTCCAGCAACGCCATATAATAGTCACTGTTGATGGTTTTTCCCTTCTCAAGATAACATAATCGATACAAATTATTCCATGCGCATCCCAAACAAGTATATACAGCAGTAAGTTCGGCCGGGCCGAATCTTAAATACCCACCACCATGAATCAAATATTAGGGTTTCCTTTGAAATTTCAGGAGGGCTTCCGGAAATAAAACTTCCGGAAGATAAATTTAAAGATTTCACCTATGAGGACTATATCAGGTTCTGGATTTATAAGACCAATTTTTGTTTGAGTGAGTGAGTGTAAGTGTGCAAGAAACTTATAAAATAACGTCTTGATTTGAAATCTTAAGTTTCAAGCAATTTTCATGATCAGTGCGCCTTCTACACCCTAAAGAAGTGAAGTCGGTCTATATGAAGGCATTACCAAATGGACCGATAAAAAATTAATCCGACACACGTTTTTCTGAGCCTCAAATACTAGAATATTTACAATTTCAGGCAAATCAGATAAAAACTCCGGTATCTAGAAACCCAAGGAGTTAAATCTGGAAATCGTTCTTATGGGGGCTATACTAAAATATGGACCGATACTCACCGTTTTCGGCACACCTCTTTATGGCCCGAAAATACCTCTAGATTTAAAATTTCAGGCAAATTGGATAAAAACTTTGGATTCTAGAAGCCCAAGAAGTAAAATCGGGAAATCGGTCTATATGGGGGCTATACCAAAATATGGACCGATACTCATCATTTTCGGCACACCTATTTATGGTCCTAAAATACATCTAGATTTCCAATTTCAGGCAAATTGGATAAAAACTACGGTTTCTATAAGCCCAAGACCCCAAATCGGGAGGTCGGTTTATATGGGCACTATACCAAAACATGGACCGATGCTCAGCATTTTTGGCACACCTCTTTACGGTTCAAACGTCCCATTTGATTTCCAAATTCAGATAAATTGGATAAAAACTGCGGTTTCTATAAGCCCAAGAAGTAAAATCGGGAGATCGGTCTATATGGGGGCTATACCAAAATATGGACCGATACTCACCATTTTTGGCACACCTCTTTATGGTCATAAAATACCTCTTGATTACAAATTTCAGGCAAATTGGATAAAAACTACGATTTCTATAAGCCCAAGAAGTAAAATCGGGAGATCGGTCTATATGGGGGCTATACCAAAATATGGATCGATATTCACAATTTTTGGCACACGCATTTGTGGTCTTACAATACCTCTAGATTTCCAATTTCAGATAAATTGAATAAAAACTGCGGTTTCTATAAGCCCAAGAAGTAAAATCGGGAGATCGGTCTATATGGGGGCTATACCAAAACATGGACCGATACTCACCATTTTTAGCACACCTCTTTATGGTCATAAAATACCTGTAGATTTCAAATTTCAGGCAAATTGGATAAAAACTGCGGTTTCTATAAGCCCAAGAAGTAAAATCGGGAGATCGGTCTATATGGGGGCTATACCAAAATATGGACCGATACTCACCATTTTTGGCACACCTCTTTATGGTCATAAAATACCTCTAGATTTCAAATTTCAGGCAAATTGGATAAAAACTACGATTTCTATAAGCCCAAGAAGTAAAATCGGGAGATCGGTCTATATGGGGGCTATACCAAAATATGGATCGATACTCACAATTTTTGGCACACGTATTTGTGGTCCTACAATACCTCTAGATTTCCAATTTCAGGCAAATTGGATAAAAACTACGATTTCTATAAGCCCAAGACCCCAAATCGGGAGGTCGGTTTATATGGGGACTATATCAAAACCAGGACCGATATAGCCCATCTTCGAACTTGACCTGCCTGCAGACAAAAGACGAGTTTGTGCAAAATTTCAGCACGATTGCTTCATTATTGAAGACTGTAGCGTGATTACAACAGACAGACAGACAGACAGACAGACGGACAGACGGACATCGTTATATCGTCTTAGAATTTCTCCCTGATCAAGAATATATATACTTTATATAGTCGGAAATCGATATTTCGATGTGTTACAAACGGAATGACAAACTTATTATACCCCCGTCACCATTCTATGGTGGTGGGTATAAAAACAGAGGCCATTACTTTGCCAGCGGAATTTTGAGTCTTTCCACGCTTCGGAGACGGTTCACCGGTCGCTGTCCACTCAGCCGACTGTCGATTGGACTCAGGAGTGTAGTGAAAAACTCAGGTGTATTACGAGTTTTTGGTCAAATGCGAGCTCGCGCTGCACCCATTTTGCACAGATGATACGATGAATGATATGACCAACACGTTCCTTTGATATCTTTAAGGCCTCTGCTATCTCGATCAACTTTATTTTACGGTCATTCAAAATCATTTTGTGGATTTTTTTGATGTTTCGTCGGTAACCACCTCTTTCGGGCGTCCACTGCGTTCACCGTCCTCCGTGCTCATTTCACCACGCTTGAATTTTGCATACCAATGAAATATTGTTGATTTCCCTCCGGAAACTCATTATCAAGCCAAGTTTTTGCTTCCACCGTATTTTTTCCCTTCAGAAAACAGTATTTTATCAAAACACGAAATTCCTTTTTTTCCATTTTTTCACAATAACAAAAGTTGCTTCACAAAAGACGCTCTATCTCACAAACTAATTGACTTATAGACGTAAAATTTTGACACGAATCATTTGAAGGTTGGTACTATATAAAAATAATATGCATTTAATACTAGCGACGCCATCTATGTGTCAGACCGGGGACTTATCAGCCAAACTGTTACTTGTATTATCCGCTTCTTTGGCTCGGAATCAATACCAAAATTTTTACAGTAATGACAAAATCTTTGGAACCGGTCATGCTTTTTTATCAGTGCAATGAGTGCTGACTGATTCTTTGTTTAGCTCATTAGTAAGGACTTTCCATTTTATAGCCGAGTCTGAACGGCGTATCAATATGGAAAACCACTTAGAAACATTGAAACGCTCAGAAAGGTCAACAACTTTTCAGAGAGGAGATAAATCACTGCTGAAATACTTTTCAATATTCGGCCAAATCTTTGTATGGTAACTATTGAAAGAAAATCCTACAAAATTTATATTAATTCTCACAACATATGTTACATATGTTATATATATCCAGTGTACGAACACAACATGAGTTCGTAAACAATACTGTTTCCTTCTCTTAAGTTCCTATAAATATTTCTTTTGTCTTTCCTTAAGGCGCACCCTAATATTCATAGGAAACGCATGTATTTATAAATCAAATTTTGAGACTGAATATGGTTGCCTAATATTTCTTCTTCTGTGCGAATGTAGAGAATGCACAAGAAAAATAATAGAAACCCACTAAGAAGGTCTTGAGTATAAGAAACCAATATGTTAAGGGAATTTTGTGGTAGCACTCTACACGGACGAAAAAGACTGTTTTTCATATGTTCGGGTGTAAAAATTGTATGTTTGGGACTCTAATTTTTTAACACAAGATTTTTAAGTGCAAGCATATAATGTTCATAAACTAGCATAACATTTTTGGGACATATATGTTAATATGTTAGAACATATTATGTTTGGGACATAAAATGTTTGTAAATGTAATATGCTTGGATGCAAATATATATTAATTTAGAACTAGTCTATAAACATATATGTGTTTAGAAAGACAGATCTAGAGAGTATGCTGCAAGTAAAAGAATGGAAGTAACTAACTGGCGCCTTAAAAATATTTATACACAAAGAAAATTTCATTAAAATTTTTTACTGCCAGTCTCTCTCTCTAAACATATATATGTTTGCATCTAAGCATATTATATTTACAAACATTTTATGTCCCAAACATAATATGTTCTAACATATATTAACATATATTTCCCAAACATCTTATGCTAGTTTATGAACATTATATGCTTGCACTTAAAAATATTGTGTTAAAATATTTGAGTTCCAAACATATCATTTTTACACCCAAACATATAAAAAAAGTCTTTTTCGTCCGTGTACTAAAAAAACACGCTTGAGTTTGGCGACATAGCACACATATTTCTCCAAATTTGTATTTCTATCATCATTCATTGAATTATACATTTGTTGGTTTGTTTCTTAAAGTAATTGTACATTTTCAAAAGCAGAGCCTAAAGCTTCAATTTCATAGATAAGACATATCTGCATTCGTGGTGGGTTTACTTCGGTGTATTTCATAGCCTAAACCTCTAACTACACGCTCACAAAAAATCGCTTCTGTAACATATACTCCCAAACATATTTTGCTTCAAGCATATACATTTTTGGGTATTGCCCAAACATTTATATGTTTGATCTCTACCAATATATAATATGTTTGAAAGCATATTGGTCTAAATAATATATGTTTGGGTAGTCTAAGTTCCAAACATTTTGTATTTTTGCATCCAAATTCAATAATGTTGTCTTCCAAAAAACAATATGTTATTATGTGACCATATAATATGTTTGGAAGCATTTTGCACCCAAAAATATTATATGCCCAAAATTTTATTTATTTATTTATATATTTACAATCATAATGAATTATGAAAATAAACAGGTAATATAGGTGCTAACAACATAGGTTTTCGACCTGAATGCTCAAAATTTTGTTTCTGCCCAATTGTATATTCCCCGACATCTTTCTCACTTCCACGAGATTTTTTAGTTCTTAGCACCTTTTTCTGTAATACAAACATTGTAGAAGAAATTATTCAATTTTTTTTTATTTTAATTTTACCTTTTGCCGGACGGGGATTCGAACAGCGGACCACACAGTTTGTAAGGATCAAAGAAGTAGCTGATCAATTGCCCAAGGAAAAATAAAATGTTAATTTTGTAATAACAAGCAACAACCACCAACTTAATTCAATATCGCTCCCTGTTAAATAGCGCTCCAAGCTACTAAACACATATATGTTTATAGGCTATTTCTAAATTAATATATGTTTGCATCCAAGCATATTATATTTACAAACATTTTATGTCCCAAACATAATATGTTCTAACATATTAACATATATGTCCCAAACATGTTATGCTAGTTTATGAACATTATATGCTTGCACTCAAAAATATTGTGTTTAAAAATTTGTGTTCCAAACATATAATGTTTATAGCCAAACATATGAAAAACAGTCTTTTTCATCCGCGTACAGATGGTAAACTTTTCAAGTATCAATGATTAAAAAAAATAAGTATCAAAAAGTCGACGGTGGACACCCGCGGTCGCCAAAATTTTGTCTATCTTTGAGTGGTTAATTTTAATGTGTTAATATAGAAAACGTCCCCAGACAACTGTTCATGTTTGGTTTTCGGTTTTCAGAGTGTCCAAGTTTTAGAGGTTTCACTGTAATCGAATTTTTGTCAAAAAAAATTGTAAAAGTCGAATGTTTGTAATCTTTATAGATAACTAATCGACGTTTTGCATGAAAATCTACACACAGAGAAAAACGTATGGATTTGAAATCTAAAATCTGTAGATTTTTACCCGAATAATTTAAATGATTACGAGAAGTAAAATTTGGAAATTTTCATTCAGTTTCAAGCAATTTTCATGATAAGAGCACCTTCTGTACCGTCAAGATCTGATATCGGTCTATATGGAGGCTTTACCAAATGGACCTATAAAAACTAAATCATATACACTTTTTTGTGGGTCTAAAATATCAGTATATATTCAATTTTGTGGCAAATCGGATAATAACTACAATTTCTAGAAACCCTAGGAGTTAAATTGGGAGATCGGTCTAACGGGGGGTGCTATATCAAAACCTGTACCGATACACAATATATTCGGCACATCTCTTTATGGTCCTAGAATACCTCTAGATTTCCAATTTCAGGCAAATTTGATAAAAAGTACACATAGAGATCGGTCTATATGGGGACTATGCCAGAACATGGACCGATACGCACCATTTTCGGCGCACCTGTTAATGGTCCTAAAATACCTCTAGATTTCTAATTTCAGGCAATTTGGATAAAAACTACTGTTTCTATAAGCCCAAGAAGTAAAGTCGGGATATCGGCCTATATGGGGGCTATACCAAAACATGGACCGATACTCACCATTTTCAGCACTCCTATTTATGGTCCTTAAATACGTCTAGATTTCCAATTGCAGGCAAATTGGATAAAAACTACAATTTCTATAAGACCAAGACCCCAAAACGGGAGGTCGGTTTATATGGGGACCAGAGAATGAAGCCGACCCATTTTTGTCGGCGGCGGCGGACACTAAATTTTTGCCTCCGGCGGCGGCGGCTTGACGGCTGAGCCGATATAAATTTGTTCACTCGGCGGCGGACAATTATCCATTACAAAATCAATTTGAAGTTAATCGAATGATAATGAGATTAGTTGTACAACCTATCTTACAAAAAAATTTACTTTTCGTTCAAATTTTCTGAGCTAAATTTTTGCTAAATTATTATAGCAGCTTAAATATGATTGGTTGTGTTCAAAATTTTGGAAAAAATACGTCAAATATATATAAATTTTTCTGATTTAAATCGACATTTTTGATTAATTGGCGGCTAAATTTGAGTCGAGATGAGTCGACATATTCGGCGGCGGCGTCGACTGGCAAAAAATGGTCGGCGGCGACTGAAATCGGCGGCGCGACTCAGCGGCTTCATTCTCTGATGGGGACTATATCAAAAACTGGACCGATATAGCCCATATTCGAACTTGACCTGCCTGAGTTTGTGCAAAATTTCAGCACGATTGCTTCATTATTGAAGACTGTAGCGTGATTATAACAGACAGACAGCCAGACAGCAGACGGACAGACGGACATGGTCTTAGAATTTCTCCTTGATCAGGAATATATATACTTTACATAGTCGGAAATCGATATTTCGATGTGTTACAAACGGAATGACAAACATATTATACCTCCGTCACCATTCTATGGTGATGGGTATAAAAAAGGCCGATTAAATACGTTTGACAAAAGTTTGACAAAATTTTCTACAGACATAAAATTTTGACAAAATTTTCTATAGTAATAAAATGTTGACCAAATTTTCTAAAGAAATAAAATTTTGGTAGATTATTTTTGGCGATATGGACCAATTTCTGTGTGATTAGCGATCGGCTATATATAACCATAGACAGATATGGACCAATTTTTGCATGGCTGGTAGCGGCCATATTCTAGCGCAATGTACCAAATTTCAACCGAATGGGATAAATTTTGCTCCTCCAAGAGGTTCCGGAGGTCAAATCTGTGAATCTAATTATATGAGGGCTATATACACTGGTAGAAAAAGTTTCGTTATATTAATGAAATGTGTCATTAAAATTGAGCCAATGAAACAAATTCATTAATATAACGAAATTTTTCGTTATTATAACGAATTTTCTGTTAGTCAACGAAACGTTTCGTAGTATTAACGAACATTTTCATTGTCTTAATGAAAATGTTTCGTTGTATCAATGAAAAATTTTCGTTGGCTCAATTTTAATGAAATTTTCTCTGTGTGTAATTATGGACCGATATGGACCAATTTTTGCATATTTGTTAGCGACTAACACCACGTACCAAATGTCAACCGTATCAGATGAATTTTCCAATTCTCCAAGATTCTCTGGAGGTCATATCTGGGGATCGGTTTATATGGGGGCTATATATAATTATGGACCGATATGGACCAATTTTTGCATGGTTGTTAGAGACCATATACTAACACCACATACCAAATTTCAACCGGATCGAATGAATTTTGCTCCTCCAAGAGGCTCCGCAAGCCAAATCTAGGGGTCGGTTTATATTGGGGGCCACACGTAAAAGTGGGACGATATGGCCCATTTGCAATACCGTCTGACCCACATCAACTACAACTACTTGTATCAAGTGTTAAGTCGATAGCTTATTTCGTTCGGAAGTTAGCGTGATTTCAACAGACGGACGGACATGCTTTGATCGACTCAGAATTTCCCCACAACCCAGAATATATATGCTTTATGGGGTCTTAGAGCAATATTTCGATGTGTTTGACAAACGGAATGACAAAGTTAATATACCCCCCATCCTATGGCGGAGGGTATAAAAAATATTGAAAAAATCGAGAAGGCAAATTCTTGATTCCTAATTTAATTCTTAGTCGTCGCTCTTGACTTTTTAGTCGTCGCTCTTGACTTTTTGGTGAAGAGTCGTCATCGTGTTTTTTTCAATTAGTTGATTCAATTAAAAATTTAATGTCGTAATTGAAAACAAAAACTATTTTTTTGCGTAGTCGAAAAGTCGATTTTCGGCTTTTGCATTCCAATACGCGATTCCATGTTTTGTCCAAAAGTTTAGCATTCAGAAAAGCCCAGAAGACCCAGGCATGTCACCAGGCTTATTTAGAATTTACTTTTTAGTATTCGTAACGAAACTAGGTTAGAAGCCATTATATATTCTTACGGCCATTTTCTTGAAGCTCCGTTAGGCTTTAACTGCCTGTTAACAGAAAGTAAATTGCAAATATCTTCTCTCTGGTTAACTTTAACTGAAAAATGTTCAGCAGTTAAATTTCTAACTGGCATGTGGAATATATAGGCAAGATGACAGATATGTCCATGGTACGGTTTAAAAGTTCGGAGCTTCATGAAAATGGGGGTTAAACTCTTAAAAACTGGTGTTGGAAACATTGTAAAATTTATTTATATTTTTACGCATTCTATCAAATTATTTACAATTTGTATTCCATTAAATATTGAATGAGAATTAAATACTCATTATAATTTGTTTCATTGGAAAATATCCAATTTACACATTACGTATAAATATTTGTATGTCTGAAAACAGAGAACATCTGAACTGTTTTCCAAAATTAAATTTTTCGTAAAAAGATGTATGAAACGAATCCTTAGTTATGTTCAATATCATGCAACATCGCTTTTGAACAAAGTGATTGATTTCCTCAGTTATAAGACATACACTTAACATTTCACCACAAACACAATAGGAATACACATTCACACATATGAGAAGATATACGTTAGGGTGGAGCATAGTTAAGAGATCGTCACGACAAATTAAAGGCTTCTGGTACACCAAAAAAAAAATATTGTTGTGAGGCAAAAAGTTTCTTGTCCTTAAAATGCTAATGCGAGTTTTGCTTAGCACAGAAGACGCATTTCTCTGATATAAAGCCTTCTTCTTGTCCAAATATCGATAAGTTAGGTTAGGTGGCAGCCCGAAGTATCAGGCTCACTTAGACTATTCAGTCCATTGTGATACCACATTGGTGAACTTCTATCACTGAGTGCTGCCCGATTCGATGTTAAGCTCAATAACAAGGGGCCTCCTTTTTATAGCCGAGTCCAAACGGCGTTCCACATTGCAGTAAAACCACTTAGAGAAGCTTTGAAACCCTCAGAAATGTCACCAGCATTACTGAGGTGGGATAATCCACCTTGTGTATGCAAGGCGGGCATGCTAACCATTGCACCACGGTGGCTTCCATATATCGATAAACTTTTCAATGAAATTGTTTTGTCCTTATAATTAAGAGGTTCATCCTAAAAATGGTTTTCTTTACATTAAAAAAAATTTTGTTGAACTAAGGTCAACTTGGCTTCTGAAAAATTCTTCAAAATTAATGAAACCGTTTTCAAATTTGTTGACGACTTGTATCTTGACTACAAAGCAAAAAAAATCGTTCAAAAATAGGACAAGTCTTTCAACACTTTATTTTAAAGGCGTGTTTTACTTGAAACATAGCTTAATTTTTTAACATGTTTTCAAACGGCTTTAATAGCACATGAAGAAAAATAAATTAAATTTTGTTTCCTAGAATCAAATAGGCAAAACTCAAAGTTAAGAGGGAATTATGTCTTAAATGTATCCTTACTCCAACTCTCCGCTTCTTTGGTTCGGAATCAGTACCAAAATCATTAGTATAAAGATTGGAACCAAGCATGTTTTTTCAGTGTAGTATCGAAACTGTATATCTAAAGGGTGGTTAAAATTTCAAGGGCCGATGCTGATTTTGAATAAAACCGAGAAACTATTTAGGAAATTATTGTAATTTTATTTCATTATGATATATTGGTGTTACTCAATTATGTATGGAACAAAATATCGGCCAAATGGCTATGCCGTTAATGTGCCGAATTATCTCATCCTTTAGCTCTTGAATTGTTGCTGGCTTATCGACGCACACCTTTTCTTTCAAATAACCCCAATGAAAAAAGTTCAACGGTGTGAAATCACATAATCTTGGCGGTCAATTGACATCGCCATTACGTGCGATAACACGGCCATTGAATTTGTTGCGCAAAAGAGCCATTGTTTCGTTAGCTGTGTGGCAAGTGGCACCGTCCTGCTGAAACCACATATCGTCCACATCCATATCTTCCAATTCGGGCCATAAAAAGTTCGTTATCATCTCACGATAGCGAACACCATTCACAATAACTGCCTGACCGGCCTCATTTTGGAAAAAAATACGGCCCGATGATGCCGCCAGCCCATAAACCGCACCAAACAGTCACTCTTTGTGGGTGCATTGGTTTTTCGACAATCACTCTTGGATTCTCATTCGCCCAAATGCAGCAATTCTGTTTATTGACGAATCCACTGAGGTGAAAATGTGCCTCATCACTGAAGATGATTTTCTTCGAAAATTGATCATCCACTGTTGCCATTTCTTGGAACCATTTAACACGTTGTTGGATTGTGTATCTCTCCATGGTTCAAATTGACTAAGTCTGAAATAGAGAAATGTCAAATAAAATTCGGAAAAAACTTGGCGTTTAGGTGTGGTTCACATTCAACATCGGCCCTTACAATTTAACCACCCTTTACAAAGTAGAACAGAGTATAATATAGTCGGCCCCGACCGACTTTAGAGAAAAAAATGTCAGAAATAACATAATATTTTAGAATCAGTTTCCATTTATTCGAATTGACCATCTTTGGCACGAGTTATGGCCTTCAAATGGCCGAAAAAACCATCGCACGATGCGGGAAGCTCTGCGGTATTTTGGTCATTCCCTGCGAAGCGCCGTCTTGAGATGACCGACACTTTGGAAATTTTAGTGACAACATTGCTCTCCAGAATTCGCCAGGCGCAAAAGTCCAACGAATTGCAATACAGGAATTTTGCAATTATGAGATAGGAACTAGTGATGTGGACGTGACACGAAATTGTCACGCGTGAGTCGCGCTGGTGGCAACGGAGTGAGTATGCGTAAGCGTGATTAACAAACCAAATGTTTTGCGTGAGTCACGAAAATAAAATCTTCGTGAGTGTGCATGAGTAACGAATTTCGGAAAAATAGGCTCACGCTCTCGTTATTAAACTCTTCGTGAGTCACGACATTTTTCGTTAGTTACGATATTTTTCCTGAATCACGGTATTTTTCGTTAGTCACGATATTTTCATGCGTGATTTTGCGTGAGTACAAATTTGCTTTTCGTGATATTATTCACGTGCACACCTCTAGTAGAAATGAAGCGAGGGTTCTCATTTTTAGCCATTCCTGATTGCTGAGTGCACTGGTGCTGAGTCCTCTATGAATATCCATGGTCTGCGGTAAAAAATGTTCGTCCGCCCAGGGCTTCAATACTGTCTTTATGACATTTTACCGATAATATTCGGTATTTATTTTGACCCCATAGTCGATGAATAAAAGCGGGCAGCAAAGTTTGACTATTTACCATCCGGAGCGCTTGAGTTCTGATGACCATCGAAGGTGTAAATTTTTCCGCCAACCTCTTCGGCGAGTAAACACGATCACTATGTTTATTCACAAGCTGCTCAATTTGAAATGGTTTCTCAAATCCAATTTCGGCGACTGACCACTTTCGGACAAACAAAGCAACTCCTTGACACTTTTAGTCTCAATTTTTGTGTTTCGTGAGCAGAGAATGAAACTGACCCATTTTATCGGCGGCGGCTGTACTAAAATTTTGCGGCGGCTGCTTGGCGGCTAAGGCGATAAAAATTTGTATATTTATCCATTATAAAATCAAATTGAGGTTGCCTGAATGGTTATGAGATAAGTTGTACAACCAATCTTACAATCAAATTTACATAGCATTCAAATCTTTTGAGCAAGATTTTTGGGAAATTATTATAGAAATCTAATAGTGAATAATTGTGGATCGAAAGTCAAAAGTTTGGCAGAAAATACAACAATTATTAAATACATGTTTATATTTTTAATACAAATATAAATTTAAGTCGTGTGAGTCGACATATTTGCCGGTGGCATTCTTCAATATGTGTTGCATCCGTTATGGTGATGTGTTCAAAGCCACTGCGGCTTTGATTTTCATTAAAACTGACCTCAAGTTTTCGGATAAATTTTATCCATAGCCACTTGTGGTTTTCCAGCTAAAAATATAAAACAATCCCACTATCACGCTTGAGTCCCAGCACGACTAACTTTAGTTCTGTATACAATAGATAAAAATGCTTTTGTAAGCTTGTAAACACTAAAATGAACTGTCACTGGAATAAATCAGCCAAACAAGTAGTGAAAATGGGTCCGGAAGTGAGGCAAAATTGGGCTTGTGATAGGATGGATGTCCACCATTTCAACAGCCGTTGCACTCAATTTGCATGATGTGATCCGAATTCAGTGTTTTGGATGTGAATTAAAAATTTTTGTAATATTTTACCAAAAAAATAATTTTTTTTAAATTTTTAATGCCTCAAATATTTACAAAAATTCGCAATTTTTCGAGAAAGGATTTACCATTTTTTTGCAACAAAATTTAAATAATTTTTACCATTTCATTAATATGTACACTATTTTTAACCTATTTTAAAGAAAGTAATTAAAATTACCCATTAAAAATATGAAAAAACGAGTTATAAAATATTGAATTAAAAGAATCTACGGTGTAACTAAAATAAAGAACATCTTTGGGAGCACATTTTTGGAAGTGCTTTAAAAGTTGTGCTTTCCATTTTTTTGTTTTTGCTGAAATTAATTTCAATACTTATCGCCCACACTTTATGCTAAAAGATTGTTATAGTTATATATGGTAATTTAGGCTATATGAATATGGGCCCCATGAAAATGAGTCCCACTTTGTCGAATCAAAAATGTACCCAAATAATTATATGCGATACAACAACACGGACTTTGGATAATTTTTGGGGTTCTAGTACAGAATGAAAATGGGCCTTAACATTTGTTATGGGATTATTTTCATTATAAAATCTTTCATAATTAATTTAAAAAATTTTCAATTGGGACATACTTCCATAATTTTGGGGCCCATTCTGGCACACTCAAAATTATTTTATGAAAATGGCCCCAATTCTTTCTTTGGGGTCCATCATCATTTTTATCACTTATAGAATTGAGGCCCATGTTCTTGGGGTTTGTATTCATAACGAAAAAGGACCCCGAATTAGGGGTCCTGCTTCATTCTCAATTTGGGCTCTATTTTCCTGGGGCCGTAGTTCATAGCAGCAGCAATTTACACAAAATTTGAAAATTGCCAAGCCTCCTAATCGACTTCCTCATTCTGGTCGCAATACATACGTCACATATTGCCACAAACTACATTGACGGAATTTATACTCATTGTCTTGGTCATACCTTTTTCTGCTACAACACTCTCTCAAAACATACAAAATTTCCAATCTACTCTAATAATGAGTAACTCACCTATTCGAGCGCAATCTCTGTGAATTTACATCATAAATTATGAAGCATTTAATGTGTCATGTAAACCTATATTTTATGATTTTTTTTTTATTCTTCTTTCCTTTTGTATGTTTACTTGTATTCATGAAAAACAATACATCATCGGAGAAAAATGCCAAACTTCAACTTTAAGTTTACATCACCCACACTCCGCACAGTATAGTAAGCTCTTAGACATTGTATACTAAAATATTAGGTGGATACAAAACACTGATATATAATGGGAATTTTTAGAAGTATATCCAAAGTGTAAAACTTGAACTTTTACTTTGAAATATGATTAGCACAAAAATTATAAATACAAAAAAATTACCAAAAAAAACAAAAAAACAATGTTAGTTAAATAGTCTGAATTTATTCCTACCTCCAATAGCGGAAAAAACTATCCTTCTAAGATACAAAGGAACATATTTTCTTTCTCTTTGCTGTGGTATACTTAAGTTTTGAAGCATGTAATGCCCAAGATATGTACATGTTCAGATGATTGTGCGTTTGAAGGATATTCCTTTCTGTTTTCCAACAAATCCACATTTACCAGGAATTTGAAATTTTTTTTAATTAAATAGAAAAGTGGAAAACTATTTCCTGCACTGATTATGAAGAATAGTTAGCAGAACTACAAAATGATTTATCTATGGGAAGAGATGGAATTCTGTATGCGTTCACCAGAAAAAAATTGTTATAGGTATTGCATTTTTTTTTATTTCATTTTAAAACTACTGGAATGAAAAGAAACATTTTTAACCATATTCTATCGGAGTAACTTGATCAATTCGTTATCAGAAATAAGAAAAATCATGATATTTGCCATTACTATTAACGTGGGGATTACTGAGTGCATGCAAAAAAAAGACATGTTTGCATATGTATACATCAGCCAGTAAAGCTTACACACACAGAAATATTTTTGTGATTCAATCACGAAATTAATTGATCCAATTAATTTTTTAATTGAAATGCCTTCAATCACAAAAATTGAGCCATTTAAAAAAATGTATTGCTACTATTAATTTGTGTGATTAATTTTTATTTCAATTAAAAAATTTGTTGATTCACTTAAATTTTTAATTGAATATATTTTATAACTCAATTAAGATTTTAATTGGAAAAATTTTCGTGAATTTTTGTTCTGTGTATTTAAAAGCATTTAATTGTCGCAAAAGTATGTTTCTGAATATTTTCAGAAAGAGCAAAAAAAATATTCCCCCATGTTCTGGTCTACGAATTCGCAAAACGCGAAATTTTTAGTCAACATAGCAATGAAATTGTAGTTTTTGGATCCGGCTCAGAAAAAATGAATTTTACATGGGCTTGTCATAGGTGGAAATCATCAAATTATAAGTTAGTTCATACGTGGTATATATTTAACTAATATATGGTATATATTTAAATAAAATTTTGACAAAATTTTCTATAGAAATAAAATTTTGATAAAATTTTCTATAGAAATAAAATTTTCTATAGAAATAAAATTTTGACAAAATTTTCTATAGAAATTAAATTTTGACAAAATTTTCTATAGAAATAAAATTTTGACCAAATTTTGTATAGAAATAAAATTTTGACAAAATTTTCTACACAAAATAAACTTTGACAACATTTTCCATAGAAATACAATTTTGACAAAATTTTCTATAGAAATAAAATTTTGACAAAATTTTCTATAGAAATAAAATTTTGACAAAATTTTCTATAGAAATAAAATTTTGACAAAATTTTCTATAGAAATAAAATTTTGACAACATTTTCTATAGAAATAAAATTTTGACCAAATTTTCTATAGAAATAAAATTTTGACAAAATTTTCTACACAAAATAAAATTTGACAACATTTTCCATAGAAATACAATTTTGACAAAATTTTCTATAGAAATAAAATTTTGACAAAGTTTTCTATAGTAATAAAAATTTGAAAAAAATTTCTATAGATATAAAATTTTGGTAGATTATTTTTGGCTTGAGTGGCAACCATGATTGTGAACCGATATGGACCAATTTTTGTGTCATTGCGGATCGGCTATAAATAACTATAGCCCGATATGGACCAATTTTTGCATGGTTGTTAGAGACCATATACTAACACCACGTACCAAATTTAAACCGGATCGGATAAAGTTTGCTCCTCCAAGGGCTCCAGAGGTCAAATCTGTGGATCGGTTTATTTGGGGGCTATATATAATTATAGACCGACATGGACCAATTTTTGCATGGTTATTAGAGACCATATACTAACACCACTTGCCAAATTTCAACCGGATCGGATGAATACTGCTCCACTAAGAGGCTCCGGAGGTCAAATCTGGCGATCGGTTTATATGGGCGCTATATATAATTATGGACCGATATGAACCAATTTCAGCATGGTTGTTAGAGACCATACACTAACACCGCATACCAAATTTCAACCGGATGAATTGTTCCTCCAAGGGGATTTGCAAGCAAAATCTGGGCATCGGTTTATATGGGGACTTTATATAATTATGGACCGATATTTTTGTTTGGGCGTTAGAGGATGTATATAAATACCACTTACCACATTTTAACCGGATCGGATGAAATTTGCTTCTCTAAGGGGCTCCGTAAGCCAAATCTGGGGTCTGTTTATATAGGGGCTATATATAATTATGGACCGATACGGACCGATTTTTGCATGGTTGTTAGATACCGTATACTAACACCATGTACCAAATTTCAGCCGGATCGGATGAAAGTTGCTTCTCTTAGAGGATCCGCAAGCCAAATTTTGAGGTCCGTTTATATGGGGGCTATACGCAAAAGTGGACCGATTTGGCCCATTTGCAATACCATCCGACCTACATCAATAACAACTACTTGTGCCAAGTTTCAAGTCGATAGCTTGTTTCGTTCGGAAGTTAGCGTGATTTCAACAGACGGACGGACATGCTCAGATCGACTCAGAATTTCACCACGACCCAGAATATATATACTTTATGGGGTCTTAGAGCAATATTTCGATGTGTTACAAACGGAATAACATAGTTAATATACCCCCATCCTATGGTGGAGGGTATAAAAACAAGTACAGTTGAAGCTCGGTTTAACGAACGATATATTGTCAGGCCCTTTCGTTATTTAGAAATATTCGTTAAATCGAACGGAAATATTAAATGTTAACTTTTATTGAAAATCGTAGTTTTTTTACCAGATGAGTAAAAATTCAGAAGCATGTGGCAAAATTAAACTACGCAGGCATTTAAAAAAATATTACTTTAAATAATCCTTAAAAACTGATGAGCTTGATATACATATCTAGGTTAGGTTGAAAAGAGGATCCAAGATTCGCTGTCTCAGGAGAGCCTGTATACACTCATGAAAATACCTTATTAGACGAATTCCCTGATTTGTTTCCAGTCCCCAGTTTCAAGATGGGCAGGCATAACTATTACACTATTACTCTGCTGCTCCTGTCGGCATAGATGTACTCTCAACGCTAGATTACAGTTTCGGCCGAACACCAAGAAAGTTTTTCAGCGGTAATTTATCCCTCTATGTAATTATGCTAATATTCCTGCACAGAAAAAAATATCACCAAAATATTTCCAATTAAAAAGTTAATTGAAGTTGAAATTTTTTTCAATTAATAAATTAATTGGTACAATTAACTTTTTAATCAAGATAGAAACATTAAGTTAATTAAGTCAATGATTGAAACTTTTAAAATTTTTAATTAAAAAGTTAATTGATACAATAAACTTTTAATCATATTCGGAAGACTAAGTCAGTTAAAAAAGTGATTAACATTTTTTTAAATTTTTAATAAAAATTTTTTTTTTTCAAACAATCAATTGTTAATCCAAATAAAAATTCTAAGCCAATTCAAAAGGTAATTGAAAATAGTTACCTTTTTTAATTAATAAATTAATTGAGTTTTGCAATCAACATCAATTAAATTTTTAATTGAACCAATTAAAAAATTAATTGAAATTTTTTAATGAAATCAATTAATTTTTTAATCAAGACTTTTTTCTATGCCCAATTAAAACTGTGATTGATACTATCATTTTCGTGATTGAAGACATTTCAATTAAAAAATTAATTGGATCAATTAATTTCGTGATTGAATCAGAAAACAAGTATATACAGCAGTAAGTTCGGCCGGGCCGAATCTTAAATACCCACCACCATGAACCAAATATTAGGGTTTCCTTTGAAATTTCAGGAGGGCTTGAGGACTTGAGGACACTTCCCGAAGATAAATTTAAAGATTTCATCCATGAGGACTATATCAGATTCTGGATTTATAAGAACCATTTTTGTTTGAGTTTTAGAGGAACCATTAACATCTCTTGTAAGTGTGCAAGAAAATTATAAAATAACGTCTTGATTTGAAATCTTAAATCTGTAGAAGTAAAATCTGGAAATTTTACATTGAGTTTCAAGCAATTTTCATCATCAGTGCGCCTTCTACACCCTCAAGAAGTGAAGTCGGTCTATATGGAGGCATTACCAAATGGACCTATAAAAACCTAATCCGATACACGTTTTTGTGAGCCTAAAATACCAGAATATTTACAATTTCAGGCAAATCAGATAAAAACTACGGTTTCTAGAAACCCAAGGATTTAAATCGGGAGATCGTTCTTATGGGGGCTATACTAAAATATGGACCGATACTCACCGTTTTCGGCACACCTCTTTATGACCCGAAAATACCTCTAGATTTCCAATTTCAGGCAAATAGGATAAAAACTTCGGATTCTAGAAGCCCAAGAAGTAAAATCGGGAAATCGGTCTATATGGGGGCTATACCAAAATATGGACCGATCCTCACCATTTTCGGCACACTTCTTTATGGTCCTAAAATACCTCTAGATTTCCAATTTCAGACAAATTGGATAAAAAATAAGGTTTCTATAAGCCCAAGACCCCAAATCGGGAGGCCGTTTTATGTGGGGAACATACCAAAATATGGACCGATACTCACAATTTTTTGCACACGTATTTGTGGTCCTACAATACCTCTAGATTTCAAATTTCCGGTAAATTGAATAAAAACTGCGATTTCTATAAGCCAAAGCAGTAAAATCGGGAGATGGGTCTTTATGGGGGCTATACCAAAATATGGACCGATACTCACAATTTTTGGCACACGTATTTGTGGTCCTACAATACCTCTAGATTTCCATTTTCAGGTAAATTGAATTAAAACTGCGGTTTCTATAAGCCCAAGAAGTAAAATCGGGAGATCGGTTTATATGGGGGCTATACCAAAATATGGACCGATACTCACAATTTTTGGCAAACGTATTTGTGGTCCTACAATACCTCTAGATTTCCAATTTCCGGTAAATTGAATAAAAACTGCGATTTCTATAAGCCAAAGAAGTAAAATCGGGAGATGGGTCTATATGGGGCTATACCAAAATATGGACCAATACTCACAATTTTTGGCACACGTATTTGTGGTCCTACAATACCTTTAGATTTCCAATTTCAGGTAAATTGAAGAAAAACTGCGGTTTCTATAAGCCCAAGAAGTAAAATCGGGAGATCGGTCTATATGGGGGCTATATCAAAACGTGGACCGATACTCACCATTTTTGGCACACCTCTTTACGGTCACAAAATACCTCCAGATTTCAAATTTCAGGCAAATTGTAAAAAAAACTACGGTTTCTATAAGCCCAAGACCCCAAATCGGGAGGTCGGTATATATGGGGACTATATCAAAACCTGGACCGATACAGCCCATCTTCGAACTTGACCTGCCTGCAGACAAAAGACGAGTTTGTGCAAAATTTCAGCACGATTGCTTCATTATTGAAGACTGTAGCGTGATTACAACAGACAGACAGACAGACAGACAGACAGACAGACAGACAGACAGACGGACAGACGGACATCGTTATATCGTCTTAGAATTTCTCCCTGATCAAGAATATATATACTTTATATAGTCGGAAATCGATATTTCGATGCGTTACAAACGGAATGACAAACTTATTATACCCCCGTCACCATTCTATGGTGGTGGGTATAAAAAAATTTTTTGTGTGTGTGCATTTCATAGTTTCTCTTCAACTATAAGAAGGAGGTTCTTTGCCATTGAGATAAATATACAATCGGGTAGCACTCATTAATAAGAGAAAAATTCACCACCTGTCCAACTGGCGATCCTATGAAAATTTGGTGCATATTACCACCTATCACAGGACTAGTACCAGTGCTCCAGTTTGTCACAGGTTTTAGATTTGCATATAATTTATTGATTTATATTCTCTATTGATTGGATCTAGACATTTACCAATGGGTCAGCATATTCCAAATTTTTTCCATCCTTGTGTAATTGGGATGCGCAAAATAAGGGTTTGTCCCAGACTGGTTAATGAGGACCTGTCTAGTCCTAC
Source organism: Haematobia irritans (assembly GCF_050003625.1). Classification (NCBI taxonomy): domain Eukaryota; kingdom Metazoa; phylum Arthropoda; class Insecta; order Diptera; family Muscidae; genus Haematobia; species Haematobia irritans. The sequence goes on along the minus strand of NC_134397.1, from coordinate 170,496,706 downwards.
TAAGTTCTCCTAGGTCATATCCTTTGGAATGAGTTCAAGCCGTGTCCTACAGTGTAAATGTACGCAGTCAATGACAAACCCGTGTTAAAATGATCGGTCCCGTCCATACGTTTCGACCAGGTCTGGGACGGGTCCATTCACATCAGGGAGTAGTCCTGTACCGGTTCTGGGGTATATCCATTTTCCGTAGCGAAGCTGTCTCTCCATCTAACCTAAATTTACCTAGTTATCCGGCCATTGAATTTGTGTTTCCAAACATTTGATGGAATCTAAATATCTTGGGAATGCCGTACTTTGTGGACATTTCCGAAGGACTTAAGCCACTCCCACAATCGTGAAATATTGCTGGTTTTTAGTTGTCAATTTTCTTAAGATTAAAAGCGTTTTCGTTAAATCGAACGTAAATTTTGTTCAACCGTTCGTTATTTAGAATACTCAATGTTAGGAATTTGGACGTTCGTTAAATTGGATTTTCGCTAAATGGGATATTTGTTAAACAGAGCTTCGACTGTATATACGACCGTAAGTTCGGCCAAGAAGAATTTTATTTACCCTCCACCATGGATTATGTTGAAACTTCTACTAAAGACTGCCATCCACAATCGAATTACTTGGGTTGCGGTAACACTTGCCGATGGCAAGGTAGCTTAAAACTTCCTAACACCGTCTTCTAAATTATAAGTTAGTTCATACGTGGTATATATTTAACTAAAAAACGATTAAATACGTATATAATTCAGTTTGACAAAATTTTATATAGAAATAAAATTTTGACAAAATTTTCTATAGAAATAAAATTTTGACAAAATTTTCTATAGAAATAAAATTTTGACAAAATTTTCTATATAAATAAAATTTTGATAAAATTTCTATAGAAATATAATTTTGACAAAATTTTCGATAGAAATAAAATTTTGACAAAATTTTCTATAGAAATAAAATGTTGACAAAATTTTCTACATAAATAAAATTTGACAAAATTTTCCATAGAAATACAATTTTGACAAAATTTTCTATAGAAAAAAATTTTGACAAAATTTTCTATAGAAATAAAATTTTGACAAAATTTTCTATAGAAATAAAATATTGACAAAGTTTTCTATAGAAATAAAATTTTGACAAAGTTTTCTATAGTAATAAAAATTTGAAAAAAAATTCTATAGATATAAAATTTTGGTAGATTTTGTTTGGCTCGAGTGGTAACCATGATTATGAACCGATATGGACCAATTTTTGTGTGATTGCGGATCGGCTATAAATAACTATAGCCCGATATGGACCAATTTTTGCATGGTTGTTAGAGACCATATACTAACACCACGTTCCAAATTTAAACCGGATCGGATAAATTTTGCTCCACCAAGGGCTCCAGAGGTCAAATCTGTGGATCGGTTTATATGGGGGCTATATATAATTATAGACCGACAAGGACCAATTTTTGCATGGTTATTAGAGACCATATACTAACACCACTTGCCAGATGAATTCTGCTCCACTAAGAGGCTCCGGAGGTAAAATCAGGGGATCGGTTTATATGGGCGCTATATATAATTATGAACTAATTTTTGCATGGTTATTAGAGACATACACTAACACCGCATACCAAATTTCAACCCGATGAATATATATATATATATATATATATATATATATATATATATATATATATATATATATATATATATATATATATATATATATATATATATATATATATATATATATATATATATATATATATATATATATATATATATATATATATATATATATATATATATATATATATATATATATATATATATCGTTTCAAAACTTGATTTCTACAGAAATTGTTGTTAAAAACTAAAAGAAAGTTTTGTAAAAATTTTGCTTCTACAGAATTTGCCTCTACAGGTTTTGTTGTTAATTTTATTTCTTTATTTTCTAAAGTTCGTCAAAATGTTGCGCTTTTTCAAAATTTTGGCTGCATAAAATTTAATCAAAATTATATTTGTATAGAAATTATTGCTAAAAATTTATTTCTATATAAAAATTTTACATAGGAATGAAGTTTTTAAGAAGAAGTTGTATAGAAACACAATTTTAGAAATTGTTTAAAGAAAAAATGTGTGTCAAAGTTTTCTATAGAATTGAAAATTTGACAAAGAAGATTTTTAAACAAGTATATACAGCAGTAAGTTCGGCCGGGCCGAATCTTAAATACCCACCACCATGAACCAAATATTAGGGTTTCCTTTGAAATTTCAGGAGGGCTTGAGGACTTGAGGACACTTCCCGAAGATAAATTTAAAGATTTCATCCATGAGGACTATATCAGATTCTGGATTTATAAGAACCATTTTTGTTTGAGTTTTAGAGGAACCATTAACATCTCTTGTAAGTGTGCAAGAAAATTATAAAATAACGTCTTGATTTGAAATCTTAAATCTGTAGAAGTAAAATCTGGAAATTTTACATTGAGTTTCAAGCAATTTTCATCATCAGTGCGCCTTCTACACCCTCAAGAAGTGAAGTCGGTCTATATGGAGGCATTACCAAATGGACCTATAAAAACCTAATCCGATACACGTTTTTGTGAGCCTAAAATACCAGAATATTTACAATTTCAGGCAAATCAGATAAAAACTACGGTTTCTAGAAACCCAAGGATTTAAATCGGGAGATCGTTCTTATGGGGGCTATACTAAAATATGGACCGATACTCACCGTTTTCGGCACACCTCTTTATGACCCGAAAATACCTCTAGATTTCCAATTTCAGGCAAATAGGATAAAAACTTCGGATTCTAGAAGCCCAAGAAGTAAAATCGGGAAATCGGTCTATATGGGGGCTATACCAAAATATGGACCGATCCTCACCATTTTCGGCACACTTCTTTATGGTCCTAAAATACCTCTAGATTTCCAATTTCAGACAAATTGGATAAAAAATAAGGTTTCTATAAGCCCAAGACCCCAAATCGGGAGGCCGTTTTATGTGGGGAACATACCAAAATATGGACCGATACTCACAATTTTTTGCACACGTATTTGTGGTCCTACAATACCTCTAGATTTCAAATTTCCGGTAAATTGAATAAAAACTGCGATTTCTATAAGCCAAAGCAGTAAAATCGGGAGATGGGTCTTTATGGGGGCTATACCAAAATATGGACCGATACTCACAATTTTTGGCACACGTATTTGTGGTCCTACAATACCTCTAGATTTCCATTTTCAGGTAAATTGAATTAAAACTGCGGTTTCTATAAGCCCAAGAAGTAAAATCGGGAGATCGGTTTATATGGGGGCTATACCAAAATATGGACCGATACTCACAATTTTTGGCAAACGTATTTGTGGTCCTACAATACCTCTAGATTTCCAATTTCCGGTAAATTGAATAAAAACTGCGATTTCTATAAGCCAAAGAAGTAAAATCGGGAGATGGGTCTATATGGGGCTATACCAAAATATGGACCAATACTCACAATTTTTGGCACACGTATTTGTGGTCCTACAATACCTTTAGATTTCCAATTTCAGGTAAATTGAAGAAAAACTGCGGTTTCTATAAGCCCAAGAAGTAAAATCGGGAGATCGGTCTATATGGGGGCTATATCAAAACGTGGACCGATACTCACCATTTTTGGCACACCTCTTTACGGTCACAAAATACCTCCAGATTTCAAATTTCAGGCAAATTGTAAAAAAAACTACGGTTTCTATAAGCCCAAGACCCCAAATCGGGAGGTCGGTTTATATGGGGACTATATCAAAACCTGGACCGATACAGCCCATCTTCGAACTTGACCTGCCTGCAGACAAAAGACGAGTTTGTGCAAAATTTCAGCACGATTGCTTCATTATTGAAGACTGTAGCGTGATTACAACAGACAGACAGACAGACAGACAGACAGACAGACAGACGGACAGACGGACATCGTTATATCGTCTTAGAATTTCTCCCTGATCAAGAATATATATACTTTATATAGTCGGAAATCGATATTTCGATGCGTTACAAACGGAATGACAAACTTATTATACCCCCGTCACCATTCTATGGTGGTGGGTATAAAAATATGGGAAACTTTTAAATCTAAAGCAATATTAAGGAAACTTCGCAAAAGTTTATTTATGATTTATCGCTCGATATATATGTATTAGAAGTTTAGAAAATTAGAGTAATTTTTACAACTTTTCGACTAAGCAGTGGCGATTTTACAAGGAAAATGTTGGTATTTTGACCATTTTTGTCGAAATCAGACAAACATATATATGGGAGCTATATCTAAATCTGAACCGATTTCAACCAAATTTGGCACGCATAGCAACAATGCTAATTCTACTCCCTGTGCAAAATTTCAACTAAATCGGAGTTAAAAATTGGCCTCCGTGGTCATATGAGTGTAAATCGGGCGAAAGCTATATATGGGAGCTATATCTAAATCTGAACCGATTTCAACCAAATTTGGCACGGATAGCTCCAATGCTAATTCTACTCCCTGTGCAAAATTTCAACTAAATCGGAGCAAAAAGTTGGCCTCTGTGGTCATATGTGTGTAAATCGGGCGAAAGCTATATATGGGAGATATATCCAAATCTGAACCGATTTCAACCAAATTTGGCACGCATAGTTACAATGCTACTTCTACTCCCTATGCAAACTTTCAACTAAATCGGAGCAAAAAATTGACCTCTGTGGGCAAATGAGTGTAAATCGGGCGAAAGCTATATATGGGAGCTATATCTAAATCTGAACCGATTTGGCTAATATTTTGCAAGTTTTTCGAGACTCATAAAATATTTGGATGTACAGAATTTGAGGAAGATCGGTTGACAAACACACCAATTATGACCAGATCGGTGAAAAATATATATGGCAGCTATATCTAAATCTGAACCGATTTTTTCCAAAATCAATAGGGATCGTCTTTGAGCCGAAACAGGACCCTATACCAAATTTTAGGATAATCGGACTAAAACTGCGAGCTGTACTTTGCACACAAAAATACATCAACAGACAGACAGACAGACGGACATCGCTAAATCGACTCAGAATTTAATTCTAAGCCGATCCGTATATTAAAAGGTTGGTCTATGATTACTCCTTCTTGGCGTTACATACAAATGCACAAACTTATTATGCCCTGTACCACAGTAGTGGTGAAGGGTATAAAAACATTTTCACTACTTTTTTGGCGACGCTTTTTTTGCATTTCAGGTAAATCGGACAAGAATTGCGGTAACTAGACGCTCAAGAAGTCAAATCGGGATATCGGGCTATATTGGGGCTATACCAAACCATGGACCGATACACATCATATTCGACACACTTATTTATGCAAACAAAATACCTAGATTTTGATTTTGAAATTCACGCAAATCGAAATAAAATTGCCCAGCAAAAAATACTTCAGCAGTAATAGTTTAGATGCGCTATTTTGGTATACAATAAAGTAGGCAGTGCATTCACACTGCATCCATCTGTGGTAATAACGTAAACGAGTAATCAAACTAGTTTATGAACATTCGTTTACGTTATTGCAACCAATTCATGCAGAATAGATGCAGGTAAGGTAGTTACCCACCAAAAAATACTTCAGCAGTAAGAGTTTAGGTGCGCGTTTTGGTATACAATAAAGTAGGCAGTGCATTCACACTGCATGCGTCTGTGGTAATAACGTAAACGAGCAGTACATAATATCAAATTTAAAGTATACGTATATTTAAACCTAGACCAATTTGAACGATTTTTTTTACATTTTCTAAAAATCTTATTTTGTTTATTTCTATAGAAAATTTTGTCAAAATTTTATTTCCATAGAAAATTTTGTCAACATTTTATTTCTATTGACAACTTAGTCAAAATATTATTTCTATAGATTTTTTTTTTTTTTTGAAAAATTTATTTCTATAGAAAATTTTGTCAACAACTTTTTCTATAAAAAAATTTGTTGAAATTTTATTTCTAAAGAAAATTTCTATAGACAATTTTGTCCAATTTATTTCTATAGGGAATTTTGTTAAAATTTTATTTCTATATGAAAAAATGTATTCTTATAGAAAATTTTGTCAATATTTTATTTTTATAGAAAATGTTGTCAACTTTTTATTTCTATAGAAAATTTTGTCAAATTTTTATATCTATAGAAAATTTTGTCAAAATTTTATTTCCTCAGTGTGGCGGAAAAAAATTAAATTTTACGTTTTACATTTGCGGACGAATGTGGTATAGACAATATTCCTCTCAAAAATGTTGAGATCCTGTAATAAAAACTAAAATATCCTCATTTTGGTATATGTTTATTTTTTCAATGTCCTCTATTTATAATTTTTAGAGTTGAGTTCATATGTGAGAAACGTTCACATTTAGGGTAAAATAATTCTATATAGAGTAATCGGTCGTCCCACGGTGCTTATGGCAGTAAAAATGTATAAAAAAAAGCACAAAAGTGTCAACTTTATCAACCCTGATTTACACTGCATGCATTTGTGGTAATAACATAAACGAGTAATCAAACTAGTATATGATCATTCGTTTACGTTATTGCAACCAATTCATGCAGTATAGTTGCAGGAAAGGTAGTTGGTGCTGTGTTTCTTCATACCAACAATGCTATAAAATAGGAAACTGAAGATTATATATCACTTCTGAGCAATATTACGAGCAATTATATCAGCGATATGTAGAATCTGCTCTAAATCGGGATATCGTCCCCAAAAATCAGCGCTGATTCGGTTATTTTGTAAGCAGTTGGTAGCGATTCTCTTACAATCCTGCTGCAAAAGTGCTCCGTGTTTTGCTAGGTGGGATGTCTAAACGCTCAAGAGCCCAAATCAAGGGATCGGTTAGTATGGGGGCTATATCAAAATCGGGACCGATATAGCCTATCTTCGAACTTGACCCATCTGCAAACAAGTTTATGCAAAATTTCAGCACTATAGCTTCATTATTGTATACTGTAGCGTGATTCCGACAGACGGACATGGTTATATCGTCTTAGAATTTCCCCCTGATCAAGAATATATGTATATACTTTATGTAGTCGCAAATCGATACTTCGATGTGTTACAAACGGAGTAACAAACTTATTATACCATTCTATGGTGATGAGTATAAAGAAGGTCGGTTGTAGCCTTGCGGTGAATGGTGAAACTAAATCATCAAACTAAATTATTGAAACTAAATCATTTCATTTCTGGTATATACAAAAACTCAAATTGGGACACTTTTTCCACACAATTATTTTACTAAAGTAATAATTTTTGAGCCCAAATCACATCTTACGATATTTCGTTCAACTATATTATTATTATTTAAATTGAATTTTTGTCGTTATCATTGACATAAACCGGTATCAAAAATTAATGGTAAGGTTTAGCTATGACAATTATAGAATGAATTAAATAAGAATATATTCATTAAAACCCGATAAAATCTCTTTATACTGTCCTTTGATTATTTTTACTCTTGTTTCCCTACTGATAAAAATAGCACTACGCGTGACACCCTGTGTATGCTATTATAAACAACATTACGGTTTATGGCTCAACTAGCAGAGTTTGCAACCCTACAGCTTATGTTATTGTGATTGGTCGGGAATATTTAATGACAGGGTATTCATTTGATATTTGACAAGCCTTAATTCCCAATAACGTACACCTTCACACATGTATATCTCTACATTGCTAGAGCACAATTCCAAATGGGAGAGTCAGTACGAATAATAAGAAGAAGAGAAAACTAAACAAAATACATTTTATTATAACTCAGGTCAGTTGTAGCGAAGCGGCGGTGTCTGCAAAAACAAACTCTTCTGGTGTTGCAAACGAAAAACAAAAAATTGAATATAAAATAAATAAAAGAAACAAATCAAGAAAAAGTATTAAAAATATTGTGTTTTTTTAACTGAAATAAATCCGGTGATATTAATAAAAAGAGATTTTCCAAAATTTCCCCAAAAATACAATGAAAAATGAAACTCGTGTGAAAAATCATTGGGAGTAACCAGTGGCAATTCTTTTTTACCTCATTTCTTTTATGTGCATCTCTTTCGTTTTCCAAATGAATTTTTCTTTTCTTTCCTATACAAGTACAAGCCCCTTGTGTAAGCTACCGCGTGTATGAGTGAGTGCGTTTCTTTATCGATATGGCCCAGCTAGGGCCATACGTTCGGGTGTGTATGTGTGTGTGAGCGAAGCATATAGAATCAAAACACAAAACAGCTGTCAATAAAAGACAAGTGTACACAATTATCATTCACAATAATTGTGAAAAATGCAAATATGTCATTTTGACATTACTTTTATACTCTCTTGCCTACTCTTAACTGCATGTAGTCATCTCTTTTTAATGCATTACCCTATTGTTGTTGTTATTTATCTAAAATGTGCGTTTAACCAAGGCGGCTTTGTATCTGAGAGATAATAAACAACAACGCCGCACTCACAGGCACTCTCTGCTGGTAGGCAAAGGTTTTAGCAGCTACTACCTATAGTAGTGCCTGTATTGTATATTGAACACACGAATGTGGAAGACGCCTTAGCGGTTGTTTAACGGCGAGTCAACGGTACGCGTTCACGTTGGGAGGAAGAGAAAATTCAGTGAATGTATGTGGAAAATAAGAAATGAAGATGTAAAAAATATTAAAAAAAAAGAAAAGAAAACCAAGTGCTTTCAAACGAAGTGTAAATGTGCTTTACGATATATGCGAAAAGAAAATTAATTCCACAGACTAGCTAAAAGAGAAATAGTATTTTATTTTTTAATTAAATTGCGTATAGTCTTCCCTTGCCCTTCCTACCCATTTCCTTCGTTTTGTTGGTTGGCTGTTTAACGGAGTGGCAGCCTGTGTCAGCCTGGTTTCGTTTCGCATTGTACTCGTTTCGTTTGGCTGGTTCTGATGACGGTGGTCTTGTTGAAAACCCCCCTCCACTCTATACTTTTGTGTATTATTTTGTTAAAACCAGTGTATGTGTGTGTGTGCGTGTAAATTTGAGAGCCATCAGCCTCTGCTGAGTATTGAAGTGCATGAGAGTCTGTATAAATTGTTTGTGTTTTGTGTAGTTTTTGTTTAATTCTTTTTTTTATATTTTCTTCATTCTCTCTCCCTTAATGTGTATGTGTGTGTGTAAGCTAAGCATTCAATGCCAAATATCCTTGCGAAAATAAGATAGCCTTATGGTAAAAAGAGAGTAGAGCAAAAGAAATGGCAATATCGTGCTAAAGATGATTTCAGCAAGAATTAAAAAAAACATACACACACACACATACTCTCCTACCTACGCACAATGGTTAGCAAGTCGTATATAATAATATTTTTTTTTTTTGGAAAATTACAATGAAAATAATCCATAATTGAAAAAAAAAATATTTCTTAATAGAAAGATGCATACAAAAAAGATAAAACAAATATCTCCTTCAACAGCAGTTTTGGTGTTTGAATAAAAAAACAAAAAAAATCTTCAATAAAATATTAAGGGGTGTTTATACTCCCCCCTCTGCAAGGCTAGCATATGAAATTCTAACCGAAAAAAAATCAATAGATAAAAGTGAGTGTGATTTTGAATATGGTGTTGCGAAAGTGAAAAAGATTCGAAATTTAAAAAAAGCGATTACAAATTGCCACCACCATCCGAAGAAAAATAACAATAACATAATTTACAATTGACAGATAACAGGAGCAGTTGCTGTAAATACAACAATATCAACTACGACGGCTACAACAACAATAACAACTTCGTTCAACCGCATCTAATTGCCAACATTAATAAATTACCACCCATTGAACATCTGATTAATTTTCATTTCTACCCAAAACATTTATTCGTTTATACTTCGTCTCCCCCCTCTATGTGTGTCTCTCTCAGACTCTCTCCGATTCACAATCTGAGAGCAACGAAAAATAAGCACAAACAAGTTGCCGACCTACCGAATTCTAACATACATAAACTCCCACTATAACGGACATTCAGCAAACCCTACATCATCATCAAGGTATTAGTGTGGTAGTTGGTTTACATTATTGCATCCTAATTGGAGTTACCATTGAAGGTTGTTTTTCTCAATTCCTACGGAAGGAAAACTCAATTTTGGTTTACTCCTCCTAGACCAATAGAAAAACAAAAGAGAAAAATTCCAAATAAAAGGTAAGTCAGCCACAAATTCGCTACATTACACTCGTTACCATTTTAAACTTAATTAACTGCTTCATCAATATTGCATTTGGTTCTCCTCCTTTCACCTGAAATCCCAATGCCATAAAACTCTGTTGTTTACCTATTTTTTTTTTTGATATTTCCCTTTTATTCCCACATTTTGCAATCCTTGCAACCGCACCTTGTTCGTGATTTTTTAATGGTCTTCGTAAATATGGATGATATTTGCTTTCTCCACGTTGGCAATTTTGTATCCATTTTGTGCAACAAACTGGGTATGAAAGGGAGTTAGTTGAGCCATAAATTAATAATAAAAAAAGTTGGAAAATAACTAGCATTTGTCTTAGGTTGGCCAAATTTGCTGCAAGCAACATTCGAATGAAGATATGAGGATTGAATTGCGACCCAAACTATTTTTCACCGAAAGAAATTTAATATAAACAAGTATATACGGCCGTAAGTTCGGCCAGGTCGAATCTTATGTACCCTCCACCATGGATTGCGTAGGAACTTCTACTAAAGGCTGTCATCCACAATCGAATTACTTGGGTTGCGATAACACTTGCCGATGGCAAGGTATCGTAAAACTTTTTAACACTGTCTTCTAAATTGTAAGTTAGTCCATAAGGGGTATATAATAAACAAAAAAAAGGCCGATTTAATACGTATATAATTCAGTTTGACAAAATTTTCTATAGAAATAAAATTTTGACAAAATTTTCTATAGAAATAAAAACTTGACAAAATTTTCTATAGCAATAAAATTTTGACAAAATTTTCTATAGAAATAAAATGTTAACAAAATTTTCTATAGAAATAAAATGTTGACAAAATGTTCTATAGAAATAAAATGTTGACAAAATTGTCTATAGAAATAAAATGTTGACAAAATTTTCTACAGAAATAAATTTTTTACAAAATTTTCTATAGAAATAAAATTTTGACAAAATTTTCTATGAAAATAAAATGTTGACAAAATTTTCTATAGCAATAAAATTTTGACAAAATTTTCTATAGAAATAAAATGTTGACAAAATTTTCTATAGAAATAAAATGTTGACAAAATGTTCTATAGAAATAAAATGTTGACAAACATTGCTATAGAAATAAACTTTTTACAAAACTTTCTATAGAAATGAAATTTTGACAAAACTTTCTATAGTAATAAAATTTGACAATTTTTACATGGCTGTTAGAGACCATATACTAACGAAATGTACCAAATTTCAACCGCATCGGATGACTTTTGCTCCTCCAAGAGGCTCCGGAGGTCAAATCTGGGGATCGGTTTATATGGGAGTTATATATAATTATGGACCGATATGGACCAATTTTTGCATGGTTGTTAGAGACCATATACTAACACCACGTACTAAATTTCAATTGGATCGGATGAATTTTGCTCATCCAAGAGGCTCCAGAGTTCAAATCTGGGGATCGGTTTATATGGGAGCTATATATAATTATGGACCGATATGGACCAATTTTTGCATGCTGGTTAGAGACCGTATACTAACATCAGGTACCCAATTTCAAACGGATCGGATGAATTTTGCCCCTCCAAGAGGCTCCGGAGGTCAAATCTGGGGATCGGTTTATATGGGGGCTATATATAATTATGGACCGATATGGACCAATTTTTGCATGGTTGTTAGATACCATATACTAACACCACGTACCAAATTTTAACCGGATCGGATGAATTTTGCTGCTCCGGAAGGCTCCGCAACCCAAATTTGGGGTGCGGTTTATATGGGGGCTATACGTAAACGTGGGCCGATATGGCCCATTTTCAATACCATCCGACCTACATCAATAACAACTACTTGTGCCAAGTTTCCAGTCGATAGCTAGTTTCGTTCGGAAGTTAGCGTGATTTCCACAGACGGACGGACAGCCGGACAGACGGACAGACGGACGGACGGACGGACATGCTTAGATCGACTCAGAATTTCACCACGACCCAGAATATATATACTTTATGGGGTCTTAGAGCAATATTTCGATGTGTTACAAACGGAATGATAAAGTTAATATACCCCCATCCTATGGTGGAGGGTATAAAAATTTGAACAAATTGTAATTCATTATTGAAATACAATCATTCACGGATTTGATACGAACGATAATAAGAATGCGAGGACCATAAACATATTTGAAAGAAATTCGTCCATATACACAACAAATTTAAATATGAACTTGTTCCTAAATATGAGCATATTAATTAATTTGTGAACTTTTTCATTAAACTTTTATATAAAGGTGGATATTAAGTTCGAGTTTAGCCGCTAAAATCGTAATTTTTTCACTAAAGTGAAAACTAAATCACTAAAAAAGGCACATTACACATATTTGTTGCAGATTTCTTTATAACTTGATGGGGAATAGCCCATCAAAGTAAATGTTCACAAAGTTTGTATTCCTTAAAATGGCTTATTAAAGAAAAGTAATCGTGAAAAAATGATGATTTTAGCTGCTAAACTCGAACTTAATATCCACCTTAACACAGTGAAACCTCTCTCGAACTTGGACACTCTGAACACTTCTCAAAAGTGAACAATTGTCGTGGGACGTTGAAAGTAACTTCTCATAACTGGGCACCTCCCACACGCTCACAAAAAATCGCTTCTGTAACATATACTCCCAAACATATTTTGCTTCAAGCATATACATTTTTGGGTATTGCCCAAACATTTATATGTTTGATCTCTTCCAATATATAATATGTTTGAAAGCATATTAGTCTAAACAATATATGTTTGGGTAGTCTAAGTTTCAAACATTTTGTATTTTTGCATCCAAATTCAATAATGTTGTCTTCCAAAAAACAATATGTTATTATGTATATAATATGTTTGGAAGCATTTTGCACCCAAAAATATTATATGCTTAAAAAACTTCTCCCAAACAATATTGTGCTCAAAATTTTATTTATTTATTTATATATTTACAATCATAACGAATTATGAAAATAAACAGGTAATATAGGTGCTAACAACATAGGTTTTCGACCTGAATGCTCAAAATTTTGTTTCAGCCCAATTGTATATTCCCCCACATCTTTCTCACTTCCACGAGATTTTTTAGTTCTTAGCACCTTTTTCTGTAATACAAACATTGTAGAAGAAATTATTCAATTGTATGATTTTTTTTATTTTAATTTTACCTTTTGCCGGACGGGGATTCGAACAGCGGACCACACAGTTTGTAAGGATCAAAGAAGTAGCCGATCAATTGCCCAAGGAAAAATAAAAGGTTAATTTTGTAATAACAAGCAACAATCACCAACTTAATTCAATATCGCTCCCTGTTAAATAGCGCTCCAAGCTACTAAACACATATATGTTTATAGGCTATTTCTAAATTAATATATGTTTGCATCCAAACATTTTATATTTACAAACATTTTATGTCCCAAACATAATATGTTCTAACATATTAACATATATGTCCCAAACATGTTATGCTAGTTTATGAACATTATATGCTTGCACTCAAAAATATTGTGTTTAAAAATTTGTGTTCCAAGCATATAATGTTTATAGCCAAACATATGAAAAACAGTCTTTTTTATCCGTGCAAATGTAGACAAAATTTAGGTGGCCTTGGATGTCTATTTTTGAGAGGTTTAACTGCATATGTATTGTTTTCGTAAATACCTGTTTTTAAATTTTGAATATTTTAATAAAATACATGGACTCTTTGATAAAGTGACTTTAATGAGTTTTTGTAATAAGAGTGTTCATAAATTTTAACCTAATATACTTTCATGATTAGGTATTAGAGCGAAAAAGAAAGTGTAATTTAAATTATGATGCTTTTCATAAATGTTATGTAAAAGTTCGTATTTGTATTGTTTGTTAACCTATCCATTATCGATTCATTTCATTTTTACCAAAACAAAAATTAATTAAAATGTCAAGAATACAGCTTTTCCGGATATACACATACTTATAAACATTGGTGTAACTAGGGGAATCCTGGGGTGATTTAAGCCCCCAGAAAAGTTATAGTCCCCTCAATATTCATAAATATATTCTGTTTTTCTCAATACCATTCTCTTAAATTCTTAGTTTAAATTTGTTTTTTCTTTGTTTGTATGTTCCGGGTAAACTTGGAAAGGGCTGAACCGATTTCAGGGATGGTGATCATGTGATGAAAAAAGAGTACCTCATTTTTGGATATCATGCTGGATTTTTTGAAAAGTGGACCTACTTCAACGAGTTGTTTTTTTTTATTTCCTGCACTGAAAAAAATATTGTCGTGAGGACAAAGATTTCATGTCCTTAAAATAAGAAGGCAAATTTTGCTTAGCGTAGAAGACGCATTTCTCTAATACACAGTTTTTTCCTTGTCCAAAAGTCGATAAACTTTTAAATGAAGTCGTATTGCCCTTATTTATAATTAAGTGATTTCACTTAAAAATGAGTATCATAACATGAAAGAAAAAATTTTTGGACTAAGGTCAACTTGAGTTTAATAATACAGAAAAATTCTTTAAATTTAATGAAATTGTCTTTAAATTTGTTGTCTTTTTGCATCTGGACTACAAAGCAAAAAATCGTTCAAAAATAGGACATGTTTTTCAACACTATATTTTAAAGACGGTTTTTACTTGAAACATAGCATAAATTCTACCGGAAGTCAAGTCAGAATTTGGAAAATAAAGTTGTCGTTAACTCGTTTTTAAAGGACTTTGATGGCATATGAAGAAAAAAAAGCTGAAAAAGCGAAAAATTAAAACACAAAACCCAAATGTAAAAGAAAATTGTTTCTTAAAAGTATCCTTACTTGAATTCTCCGCTTCTTTGGCTCGGAATCAATACCAAAATTGTTAAAGTAAAGACAACATCTTTGGAACCGGGCATGCTTTTTTTTCAGTGTAACATTGTCTTCTCAATTGCTAGTTAGTCCATATGGAAATTATGTTAGATAAAAAGTCAAATTAAATACCCATATAAACCTCCTCCTTAATTCTTGATCGGTTTATATATAGTAGTCTACAAATTAGTGCATGTCCGGTTCTGATGATTTTGTCTTTACACTAATGATTTTGGTATTGATTCCGAGCCAAGGAAACGGAGAATTGATTTAAGGATACTTTTAAGACATAATTCTCTTTTAAATTTAAATTTGAGTTTTGCATTCTTGATTCTAGAAAGCAAATTTCAATTTATTCGTTTTTCACCTTTTTTCTTCATAGACTGAAAAAAATATTTACCTGATATTAAAGCCTACGCAACCTAAATTTTAGGATGTGCAATTTACAAAATATTAAGGACAAATTTCTTTAAAATAATACAATTTAAATTAAAATAAAGTTTAAAGTCATTAAATTTAGGACACAAATTAAAAAAAATGCGTCCCTCGGTTAAAGTCGCATGTCTTTGAACCAAGGCAAAATTTTCTTACATATATATTGAATCTTTAAATTTAAGACAAGTATATATGGCCGTAAGTTCGGCCAGGCCGAATCTTATGTACCCTCCACCAAGGATTGCTTTGAAACTTCTACGAAAGACTGTCATCAACAATCGAATTACTTGGGTTGTGGTATTTTAAATCGTTTTCTAAATTGTGAGTTAGTCCATACGTGGTATATATTAGACAAAAAAGGTATGTGTAGACAAGTTTACAAATAATTACGAATCGATATGGACTTTTGCACGGTACGTAGGGAGCCGGAATTGAAATATGGGGGTCGCTTATGGGGACCGCTATGGACAAATTCCTGCATGGTTGTTGGATACCATATACTAACATCACGTACCAAATTTCAACCGAATCGGATGAATTTTGCTCTTTCAAGGGGCTCCGGAGGTCAAATCTGGGGATCGGTTTATATGGGGGCTATATATAATTATGGACCGATTTCGACCAATTTTTGCATGGGTGTATGAGGCCATATACTAACACCACGTACCAAATATCAACTGAATCAGGTGAATTTTGGTCTTCCAAGGGGCTCCGGAGGTCAAATCTGGTGATCGGTTTATATGGGAGCTATATATAATTATTGACCGATGTGGACCAATTGTTGCATGGTCATTAGAGACCATATACTAACACCATGTACCAAATTTCACCCGGATCGGATGAATTTTGCTCCTCCAAGAGGCTCCGGAGTTAAAATCTGGAGATCGGTTTATATGGGGGCTATATATAATTATGAACCGATGTGGACCAATTTTTGCATGGTTCAAACACCATGTACCAAAATTTCGGCCAAATCGGATGAAATTTGCTTCTCTTTGAGGCTCTGAAAGCCAAATCTGGGGATCGATTTATATGGAGGCTATATATAATTATGGACCGATGTGGCACATTGCTATACCATCCGACCTACATCAATAACAACTAATTGTGCCAAGATTCAAGTCGATAGCTTGTTTCGTTCGGAAGTTAGCGTGATTTGAACAGACGGACAGACGGACATGCTCAGATCGGAATTTCACCACGACCCAGAATATATATACTTTATGGGGTCTTAGAGCAATATTTCGATGTGGAGGGTATAATAAAAACGCTTCGTATATGGGCTAAGGCTGACGACAGAGTGGGAGCGAGAAGCAAAGCGATGCTAGATGCTATAATAGTTCATGCTATATCAATGCTATACTATGGCAGAGTGAGCGCGATATGGAGCAAAGCGTGTTGTGTGTTTACATCCGTTTTTTTTTTTTTAGGTGTAATGTGGTGTTTATTTACGTAAAATGTATTGCGATGAAGAATTTTTCTTGTCGCGAAATACTTTCAACGCATTTTTTGCAAGAAAGAACGGAATTCATGAAATAAACAAAAGTAGAAAAAATAATGAGGAATTCCATAATTTGTACTACGAACTTAGAAACCACCCCGAGAAATCTCCCATTTATACCAGGATGTCAGTTAAGACATTTGACTACATTTTGAAAAAAATAGAACATAAACTAGAGAAAAATTGGTTAAATTTTATAAAAACACAATACACCCCTCCGAAAAACTAATAATAACATTGAGGTAAGATTAAATTTTATTAATATTTATTATTATATTTTTTATTCACAACTCACAAATATTGGTCACAAAATGATTAATTTCATGGAAATGCAAAACAAGATGTCAAAATAATGGACCCAATACAGCCCAATACCGGAAAAATCAAAAAAAAAAACATACAAAAAAAATCAAACAGAGACAAAGCGGGTTCTTGCTATAAACCATTGCACAACACGCTTTCTCGCTCAAACTAGCATCGTCTCGCTTGTAGCTACGCATTTACTCTGACATCTTTTGCGCTACACCATAAGAAAACACACACAGAGGTTTATAGCGCCATATCATAGCAACGCTTCTCACTCCCACTCTGTCGTCAGCCTAAGACTTATTTTGAGGATTTTGCATCTTTGGTTTTTTTTAATTAAGAACTCGGTGTTTACTTTGAAATATCTGTTAAAATTTGTCATAATAACGAAATATTTCGTTGTATTAACGAATTTGTTTCGTTGGCAGACTTTTAACGTCACATTTCGTTAATATAACGAAACTTTTTCTATTAAGAGATTTAGGTCGCTAAAAATGTATTTTTTTTAAAGAAGCATTTGTATCGGAATCAATGGCAAAATCCTTAAGGGAAGGTCAAAATCTTTGGATCCAAATAGACTTTTTTTGAGTGTATGCTATTAAAGTCTTTAAAAAGGATGTTAACGATAACTAAATGCCCAACAAACCTTTTTTTATTTCATGTAAAGATGCCCATTTTTAAGTCGACTCAGTTAATTATAAGGATAAAACGACTTCATTGAGAAGTTTATTTCCTTTTGGACAAGGAAAAACACTTTATACCAGAGAAATGCGTATTCGTATTTTAAGGATATAAAATCTTTGGTCTCAGGACAATATCTTTATCAGTTAACATTTGTAAATAGCTGTAAAAACCAGAACACCTGACAAACAAAAATCCCAAAATTGGAAAAATTCTAAAGATCTACAAAGAAAATAAACATCTATCTAAAGTAGACGATTCCCGGATATTGACGATAAATTACAAATTTTGTCAATACTTCAGGCCGGGCTATTTTCCCCATTTAAAGTTCAGCTTATACAGTTAGTTATTTTCTAATATAAATAATAATATCATAAAAATAAAAGTAATAGATCTTTCTCTAGTATCCTGGTGGTGTGAAATTTTGAATACGATCTTCTGGAAATGCCGTACATAAACCTAAATTAGAAATGCAATAAATCCTGCTTAAATTCTCCATAATCTTAAAGAGTAAAGAGTAAAATTACTATTTTATGCCGCAATTATGCCGCAAAAAGAAAAAACAAAAACTAAATATTCACACACTACTATTCATCTAGACATTTGAGTACACTTTATTCCATTCAAATTCATATGAATTGCAGAAAAAAATTTCATTTACTTTACTTATATATGAGTATATATGTATGATCTCGACTACCAATGTTATTAAATGTTAAGTATATCTACTTGGAATATGTTGGCCTGTAGATGGTACTTCCATATGAGCTCATACATACTTGAATGTTTTCACCAAATAGTAGTGGCTTTTTTTTCCTCAAGTAAATACACTCCAGACACAATCAGCGCAAAAAAACGACATTTCGACGTTGTTTACAACAACGTAAACTTCAATTTATATGGAAATGATGGGATGAAAAGAAAACAAGTATATACGGCCGTAAGTTCGGCCAGGCCGAATCTTATGTACCCTCCACCATGGATTGCGTAGGAACTTCTACTAAAGGCTGTCATCCATAATCGAATTACTTGGGTTGCGATAACACTTGCCGATGGCAAGGTATCGTAAAACTTTTTAACACTGTCTTCTAAATTGTAAGTTAGTAGTTAGTAAGGGGTATATATTAAACAAAAAAAAGGCCGATTAAATACGTATATAATTCAGTTTGACAAAATTTTCTATAGAAATAAAATTTTGACAAAATTTTCTATAGAAATAAAAACTTGACAAAATCTTCTATAGAAATAAAATGTTGACAAAATTTTCTATGGAAGTAAAATGTTGACAAAATTTTCTATAGCAATAAAATTTTGACAAAATTTTCTATAGAAATAAAATGTTGACAAAATGTTCTATAGAAATAAAATGTTGACAAAATCTTCTGCAGAAATAAATTTTTTATAAAATTTTCTATAGAAATAAAATTTTGACAAAATTTTCTATGGAAATAAAATGTTGGCAAACATTGCTATAGAAATAAACTTTTTACAAAACTTTCTATAGAAATAAAATTTTGACAAAACTTTCTATAGTAATAAAATTTGACAATTTTTACATGGCTGTTAGAGGCCATATACTAACGAAATGTACCAAATTTCAACCGCATCGGATGACTTTTGCTCCTCCAAGAGGCTCCGGAGGTCAAATCTGGGGATCGGTTTATATGGGTGCTATATATAATTATGGACCGATATGGACCAATTTTTGCATGCTTGTTAGAGACCGTATACTAACATCAGGTACCCAATTTCAAACGGATCGGATGAATTTTGCCCCTCCAAGAGGCTCCGGAGGTCAAATCTGGGGATCGGTTTATATGGGAGCTATATATAATTATGGACCGATATGGACCAATTTTTGCATGGTTGTTAGAGACCATATACTAACACCACGTACTAAATTTCAATTGGATCGGATGAATTTTACTCATCCAAGAGGCTCCAGAGTTCAAATCTGGGGATCGGTTTATATGGGAGCTATATATAATTATGGACCGATATGGACCAATTTTTGCATGCTTGTTAGAGACCGTATACTAACATCAGGTACCCAATTTCAAACAGATCGGATGAATTTTGCCCCTCCAAGAGGCTCCGGAGGTCAAATCTGGGGATCGGTTTATATGGGAGCTATATATAATTATGGACCGATATGGACCAGTTTTTGCATGGTTGTTAGAGACCATATACTAACACCACGTACCAAATTTCAATCGGGTAGGATGAAGTTTGCTCCTCCAAGAGGCTCCGGAGGTCAAATCTGGGGATCGGTTTATATGGGAGCTATATATATTTATAGACCGATATGGACCAATTTTTGCATGGTTGTTAGAGACCGTATACTTAGACCACGTACCAAATTTCAACCGGATCGGATGAATTTTGCTGCTCCGGAAGGCTCCGCAAGCCAAATTTGGGGATCGGTTTATATGGGGGCTATACGTAAACGTGGGCCGATATGGCCCATTTTCAATACCATCCGACCTACATCAATAACAACTACTTGTGCCAAGTTTCAAGTCGATAGCTAGTTTCGTTCGGAAGTTAGCGTGATTTCCACAGACGGACGGACAGCCGGACAGACGGACAGACGGACAGACGGACGGACGGACGGACATGCTTAGATCGACTCAGAATTTCACCACGACCCAGAATATATATACTTTATGGGGTCTTAGAGCAATATTTCGATGTGTTACAAACGGAATGACAAAGTTAATATACCCCCATCCTATGGTGGAGGGTATAAAAACATCGAATAAACTAGATACGAAGTCATGTCCAAAAATCTGGATAAGACCAACACATATGAATCCTTAGCGTTAACATATGAAAAGTTTTCAATGAGAAAAATTCTAAGATAAATCGAAAACAAAATAATGAATAGAGAAATTTTTGGTACACTAAACAAAAAATTTACTTGGTTCCAAAAATGTTAACTTTCCCATTAAGATTAGGATTCCCAGCCAATGATATGACATTTTTAGGACATAAAATTTAAATTAGGACACATACTCAAAAACAAGTTAAATTGTATCCAAAAATTTGGCCTTCTACGGATTTTGGTATTTTTGTTATACCGAGCCAAAAATGCCGATAAAATAAAGATGTTTTTATGGAGCTATATAGCTTGAAATCTAAGCTCTACGAAATTCATTCATTAGGATACAGCTTTTATTTATCGAAATTTCATTGTTCTATATACATATCTAAATTATAATAGATACTTCAAAGTAAAGTTTTTTTTTTATTTAAAAAAAAAACTTTGTACCAAAGATGCAATATCCTCAAAATAAATCTTAGCTTTTATTTGAATCTTTATTATTTTGAATTCCATGATTCAATGTGTCAGTTAATTTAAAGATTATCTAAAGCAAAAAGATATGGAGTACATTAGAATAAATTTTTGTGTGCCTTGCGAAGTCACCATACCCGCACTGAAAAAAATATTGTCGTGAAGTCAATGATTTCATATCTTTAAAATACGAATGCAAATTTTGCTTAGCATAGAAGACGCATTTCTCGAATATAAAGTTTTTTTTTTCCTTGTCCAAAAGTCGATAAACTTTTCAATGAAGTCGTATTGTCCTTATAATTAAATGATTTCACATAAACATGGGTATCATAACATGAAAGAAAAAATGTTTGGGCTAAGGTCATCTTGACTTTATTCATTCTGAAAAAATCTTTAAATTTAATGAAATTGTCTTTTTGCATCTGGACTACAAAGCAAAAAACCGTTCAAATATAGGACATGTTTTCAACACTTTATTTTAAAAACGCTTTTACTTGAAACATAGCATAATTTCTACTGGAAGTCGAGTCTTAATTTGGAAAAAAGGTTATCGTTAATTCGTTTTTACTTTGAAAAAGTTAAAATTTGCTTCCTAGAAGCAAGTACACAAAACCCAAATTTAAAATAGAATTGTGTCTTGGCTCGGAATCATTACCAAAATTTTTAAAGTAAAGACAAAATCTTTGGGACCGGGCATGCTTTTTTTCAGTGCCACACCAAATTCACGTGGCTCCAATCAGAGTTGCCAATATCGGGGACATTTTCCCAAATTAGAGATATTGTTACGAACGAGACAAACTTTTTAGGTTGAAGACTTGGGCATTGGATGAGGAATTTCCGGAGATTTGGACATTTTTTTGTTTCTGATATATGTTCTGATGTATGGGTCCCCATATAAACCGATCCCCGTATTTAAACTCTTGAACGTCCCCAGAATTAATATTCCAGCAAAAAAGAGCTTCCAAAAAAGTAGTTTGGATCCCCAATCTGTGATCCGGATGTAGTGCAAACTTGGATCATCTCCAATGAATTTTACACGGGCTTGTCATAGGACGGAAGTACTCTCCCTTTTTGGATCCTTTGCATTACTTTAGAAGTTGTGCCCTGGAAGTTAATTTGAATGAAGAAATTTAAAAAGCGAATTTTTTTTTTAACCAATTTCACTTTTTTTCAACCATATATTTTAACTACACTATTATTTTCCTATTATCTAATTTTTACAATTTGAAAAACTTTTTCGCTCCGACCAGGGGTTGAACCTGGGTTTGCTGGCACCATAACAGAACGCCTTAGCACACTCAGCCACAAACGCCATTGAACATAAAGCGTCGAAAGGTCAATTCAAATGTGTGTGATATGATCGTAATACGACACCAAGGAATATCATTCTAATTGCTTCTCGAGAAGTTCTTTATTAGTATGAACGAAAAAAAAAACCCAGGTTCAAATCTCACAAGCGGCAATTTTTTTATCAAATATTTTTCTACAAAATTATTTTTTTACGTTATGCATCGTTTTTATTTTTTATTTTCGGCATATATTTTAGTATAAATATATATATATTCTTTTTCATTACAAATCAACAAAAAAAGTTAAAATTCTCGTAATTTGCAGAATCTTCTCAAAAGAACTTCCATGGAAGCGAAAAGGTCAAACGGCACAGGTTCAAATCCCAGCGGGGGTGAAATTTATTTTGTATTATTATTTTTTTTTTTTACTTTTTTATTAATTTTCTATTTTTTTATTAGTTTTCTATTTTATTTAATTTCATGGTCCAAATTTTTCACTTAAAATACACTGATTGCGTTCTTTCTAATACTTGTCCAAAAGGACTGCATCGGAAGTAGAAACAAACCATTGGGGGATCCCAAGATGCGCTTTAGAAGAAATGTTTGTGCACTTGTCCAAAAGGACTGCATCGGAAGTGGCAAAAAAATCATTGGGGGATCCCACGATGCGCTTTAGAAGAAATGTTTGTGGACTTGTCCAAAAGGACTGCATCGGAAGTTGAAGAAACTCGATGGGGGATCCAGGGATGGGCTTTAAAAGAAATGTTTGTGGAACAACTTCCAATTTTTTTTTGCTGGGATCTAAAAGCGAACACTCAAAAAAAAGTTTACTTCGATCCAAAGATTTTGACCTTCCCTTAAGGATTTTGGTATTGATTCCGAGCCAAAGATGCGACTTCTTTAAAATAAAGACATTTTTTCCGGACCTCCCTGGCTTTAAATCTAGGATCAATAAAATTAAAATTGGATACTGATCTCATTCATCGAACTTTTATTCTCTTTTTGCGATATATTAATAAAGGTATTTATGTACAAACAAATTCCAATTTCAAAATCGAAATTATGCCAGGTACTTCAAAGTAAAAATAGTTTTTTTAATGCTAAAAAAACTTTAAACCAAAGATGCAAATCCTTAAAAAAAAGTCTTAGACTATATTTGAAGCGATTTTATCTTAAATTTAAAAATGCAATATGTTGAGTTGAGTTAAAGACGATTTCTTTAAATTGAAAATGTTTTTCTTTATTTTAAGAAAATTTGCCTTACTTCAAAGATCTACAGAGAGACGCAAATTTCAAGATTTGTGTCCTAAATTTAATGAAAAAATGTTTGCAGCAAGGATTATAAACTTTCTTTTAATTAAAATGTCATTATTTTAAAAAATTTTGTCCTTAACATTGCGTAAATTTCGAGTCCTAAAATTTATGTTGCATAATCTTCCATATTAGGTCGATTCTTTTTCAGTGTAGAGGTCCATGTTTCGATATAGCAACATTCAAAAAACTATTTTCTTTTAACAATTTTTAATGGGAAATTCTTGCAGGACATTTTTATTCAATGACCAATATGATGAATGATTTTATTTATTTTTTTTTTTTGTGTGGTACACCCACCTCATCGAAGCGACTAAAATTCCTTATTCCTATTTCCGCAAATGCGATTAGCATAATACCCCCTTGACGTCTTGGGTATAGAACAGAAGAGGAAAGCATTTCGGTGATCTTTTATCCTCCTTCTTGAGGTATTACCACATTTCAATAGTCTATCGACTTACCTTAGGATCTAACACTTAAGAATTGCCCAATTTGGTAACTTCAGTAGAAACCCGTTAACTGGACCCTAAAATTGGTAACACAGATATTAGTATCGTATTTATTTGCATGGCGGCTTGTTATACATTCTCAATATAGATTTGAATGCCATGCTGTTATCCAAGCTTATACTAGAATCCTGTCTTTCCTTTCTACTTACTTCAAAGAGACTTTCACAAAATTCTATCGACCTTTGATCGGCAAACGCGATTTACTTAAATCATCTTAGAAGCCAACCAAAATCTTGACGTCGTGGGTTGGGATCAGAAAACTTTTCAGCACTTGTGAGTAGGCACAAGACCTTTCGTTATTAATGCCTTGTCACATTCAAAAAAAAAAATTTACTTGGATCCAAATATTTTGACCTTCCTTTACGGATTTTGGTATTGATTCCGAGCCAAAGATGCGGCTTCTTTAAAATAAAGAATTTTTTTAGAGATTTATCTGGCTTTAAATCTAGGACCAATAAATTTAAAATTAGGATACAGTTATCAAATTTTCATTCCCTTTTCGCGGTTTATTAATAAAGGTACTCACGTACAAACAAATGCCAGCCTAAAAATCGAAATTATAACGTATACTTCAAAGTGAAAAATGTTTTCTTAATTCCAAAAAAACTTTAAGCCAAATACGCTAAATCCTCAAAATAAGTCTTAGTCTATATTTGAAGCGTTTTTATCTTAAATCTAAAGTTTCAATATTTCAGCTAATTTAAGGACAATTTTGTTGAATCAAAAATTTGTTTCCTTACCCAGCAAAAACTCTAATTACCCGGTAATCTTGTAGGTAAGCCTATTTAAAAAGTAATAACTACTTAATAATTGGCATCGCTCCGGATTACATTTACATACGCATGTCCTAGGAGGAAAGTACTTCACCCCAGGCATACCTTCCGCCATGAAATAAGTAGTGTATAAAGAGCATATGATCACCTAATATGTAATCATTTGTTCGTAATTTGAAAAATAACTACTTTTTTCTCAGGTATCCAAATCTCGAAAATAAATACTTCTTGTTTTTTGAATAATATAAAATGTAGGAAAAAAGCTTGTCCGGTTCTAAAGATTTTGTCTTTACATTAATTATGTTGGTACTGATTCCGAGACAAAGAAACCGGGAATTGAAGTGATATTAGGAGACGAATTTGAACTTATTCGATTTTTTTTAATTTTTTTTTTCATGTGCCATCAAAGTCCTTTCGAAACCTTTTAATGATAACTCAAATGCTATGTTTCAAGTAAAAACGACTTTAAAATAAAGTATTAGAAGACATCTCCTATTCTTTAATCCTGTTTGGCTTTGCTAGAAACCAAAAGTCAACAAATACAACAAAATTACTTTTCATGTATAAATACCCATTTTAAGTCGAATCACCTAACTGAAAGTATAAAACAACTTTATTAAACAGTTTATCTACTTTGGACAAGGCAAAAAATGTTAATGTCTTTTATGCAAAGCAAAACTCGCAACAAAACTTTGGCCTAACAATATTTTCTTTCAGTTTATGAAAATAATAAAAAATACATGTGCGGTTTATAACGAAATTTGGTCCACGAAATTTGGGGAGATGTAAATTTAGATGTGCATATACCCTAGAATGAATTAAACGCAAATTAATTCCAAGATTAAACGAGAAAACTTGCTACAGTGAGTTAAATTCGTGAATTGCTTTATAATATACCTATTATATTCATTTAAAGCACCATTATTATAAAATACTTGGAAAACATTTTAGACGTTAGACAGCGTTGCCAGAATTGTTTCACCAAAAACCGCTAGATTTGTCCAAAAAAAACTAGCCAAAAAAGCTAAAAAATGTTAAAAAAAAATAGCTAGAAAAAAGCTAAATTGTTTTGTATCAAAAGTCACATTTTTGATTGAAATTTAACAAACTTAAAGGCTTTATCTCACTTAAAATGCATATTATTTTAATTGTATTCATTTTATTTCCATTTCTGTAGGACTGTAAGAAAATCTAAGTCAAATTAGATCTGTTTGTGTACTCGATACATTTTGATTACTATCACAAATTTGTACTGGAAGTCCTTCATTTATATTTCCTAGTAAAAACTTTTTTTCTTGTAAACTTGCAATTATCAGCTGGTTAATCATCAACAAATCCAATTTCACATAGAACTGCATTAGAAAATATCAATATATTTCGTTTTAACTGAATTAATGATAAATTCGTGAACGTGTACACATCTCCTAATATTACCCAAGAGAATAAAACCCATTCTAACTTTCTTGCAAGTTTATACTGAATAACTTTTATTCGAAAATTTCCCATACAAACTTATTGTTGTCCAATTTTCGTAAATGTAAATCAATTCCATTAATAAATAGCAGATTTGTTTTGATCCTATCACTACGAATTTTTTATTGCATTTTTTTGAAATAATATCACATTCAAAACTTTATTTCCTTAATTATTTCTATGTTCGGTTCCAAAGATTTTGTGCACTAATGATTTTTTTGTAAATGATTTTTTTGTATTGATTCCGAGTCAAATTTGAATTTATTCGTTTTTTCAGCTTTTTCTTCATGAGCTATCACAGTGCTTTAAAAACGTGCTAACGACAACTTAAATTTCCAAATTCAGACTCGACTTTAAGTAGAAATTATTCTGTGTATACGTTTTTAAAATAAAATGTTGAAAAACCTCTTCTATTATTGAACGCTATTTTGGTTTGTGGTCAAGATACAAAAACTCCACAAATTTAAAGACTATTTAATTAATTTTAAGAATTTTTTAGAATTAGCCTAGCCTTTGGCCTCACGACAATATTTTTTCAGTGTACACAGCAATTCACATTCAATCACAACAAGGTGCATTTGCTGCAAAAATGCCCGTATAATGGCTGGAATAATTATTAAGGCTTCAATTGAGCTTTGAAAAATGTGGAGCAAGACTTAGATAAAAACGAAGTTTTATCCATATTTCAATAGGAACATGTCGAAAATAAAAAAAGCCAAAAATAGCTAAAAGGGTCATGAAAAAAGCCAGAAAAAAGGCTAAAAGCTAAATGCATTTATTTCCCGATAAACGTCTTCAAAAAAAGCCAAATCTAGCGGGAAAAAAGCTAAATTGGCAACGCTGACGTTAGATTAAATATTGGTTTTAATTCTTTATGTAAAAGCTCAATATTTTATTAAGCCATTATAGATCAACTGCATTATTTTTTGAGAATAATCATCACAAATTACTGAGAAGTAGTTATTATTGTCATTATAAGTTAGTCACTATAACTCATCGCAATGTAATGCAACGTGTAATGAGAGTTTTTCTTCTGGTAATGCAAATTGTAATGAGTTATTGTTACCTAGTTTTTGCTGGGTACCTTATGAAAAATTAGCCTTAGTTCAACGACGTGGGATTTTAACGGAGGGACGCAAATTTACAAAATTTTTGTCCTAAATTTAATGAAAAAAATTTTTGAAGCAAACATTATAAACTTTATTTTAAATAAAATTTCATTATTTTAAAGAAATTTGTTCTTAATATTTTGTAAATTTCGCATCCTAAAATTTAGGTTGCGTAATCTTTAATATCACGTAAATATTGTTAACAATGGTCAAAATAAAACTGAGGCAAAAGTTCTGGCTATCTTTCTATTTCGTCAGCTTGAAGAATTCCATGCGATCATTTTAACGAGTTGTAACTTTAATAGAAGTCCAACTACAGGTCTCTAAAAATAGTAGTATCAGTGTAGATTATTTCGCTACACTGAAAAAAAAATATTTTCAAGAGGCCAAAGATTTCATGTCCTTAAGATATGAATGCAAATTTTGCTTGGATTAGAAAATGCATTTTTCTGATATAAAGTTGTTTTCCTTGTCCAAAAGTCGATAAACTTTTCAATTTCAAGTTTTGTCCTTATAGTTGAGTGATTCAACTTAAAGTTGGGTATCTTTTCATGAAAGAAAATATTATTTCACTAATGTCAAATTGGCTTTAATAGTTCTGAAAAATTCTCTAAAATTAATGAGATCGTCTTTAAGTTTGTCGACTTTTTGTATATTGACTACAAAGCAAATAAGTGTTCAAAAATTGGAGATGTTTTTCAATATTTTATTTTAAAGACCTCTTTTACATGAAACAAAGCCTAATTTCCACTTGAAAATGAGTCTGAATTTGGAAATTTGAGTTGTCGTTAACACGTTATTGAAGGTCTTTGATAGGACATGAAGAAACAAATTGAAAAAAAACGAATAAATTAAAAGTTGCCTCCTAGCATCAAGTACGTAAAACTCATATTTAAAAGAGAATAGCGTATCCTTACTTTAATTATCCATTTATTTGGCTCGGAATCAAAACCAAAATCAGAAACAGTGTAAGGACCAAATATTTGGAACCGGACATGGTTTTTTTAGTCTACTGAAAAAACAGTGAACCCACCAGGAAATAAAATTTTACTTAATTTTAAAAAGTTTAAACTAACCTGTATTAGAAACGCAAATGTCACGCCGATTTCACAAAAATAAGTAAATAAATAATTTTCGACAAATTCAAGAAAATTTATTAGACATTATTATTATTTTTCACTTATTACAGAACATTTTGTAGTTTGAAGGAAAAAATTGGAGTTAAAAATTGCACAAAATGTCTTCAGTGCCATACAAAGTTCAAGATGGGCACATTATTGGTAAAATTTAAAAATTTTAAGAAATTCTGAACTATTTTGTAGGAGACTCGAATTTTGTGGGAGAGTCGATTTTGTATAATTTGTTCCTCTGTTGTAGTTAATTTAACTAACATACGCATTATTAAAGTCATGGAAAATCTCTTAGAACGTAATAATTCCATCAACTAAAATAGAATTAAATCGGCTTTAGTGAACTATAGGGTTCCCGTTGTTGAGTGTGTATACTAGAAATTTTTTAGATCGATATTTCAATGAATACTCTCGGCTTATATCCGTGTTGGACTTTCGTCCTTTTCTATGCAAACTTCCAGTAGTCTCTTGAAGTCACTATGCGCTCAACCCTGGAATGTCTAAGCAGTAGGCAGTGTTAATGAAAATACCACACAAACTCATAGACAGATATAAAAACGATGAACTTTTAGCAAACATTTTTCCATTCATTATTCACTTGTGGTAGTTCGGCGAATTCATCATACACCACAGTTTGGATATGGGAAAATCAACGAGATAAATGTCAAAGGTTACAAAGGGATAACGATGTTCCCTGGGAATAAAATTAAAACAACAAACAAAAAAACGTATCTTCATTCTCAACAAAATGTAAAGGGTGATTTGTTAAGAGCTTGATAACTTTTTTTAAAAAAAAAACGCATAAAATTTGCAAAATCTCATCGGTTCTTTATTTGAAACGTTAGATTGGTCCATGACATTTACTTTTTGAAGATAATTTCATTTAAATGTTGACCGCGGCTGCGTCTTAGGTGGTCCATTCGGAAAGTCCAATTTTGGGCAACTTTTTCGAGCATTTCGGCCGGAATAGCCCGAATTTCTTCGGAAATGTTGTCTTCCAAAGCTGGAATAGTTGCTGGCTTATTTCTGTAGACTTTAGACTTGACGTAGGCCCACAAAAAATAGTCTAAAGGCGTCAAATCGCATGATCTTGGTGGCCAACTTACCGGTCCATTTCTTGAGATGAATTGTTCTCCGAAGTTTTCCCTCAAAATGGCCATAGAATCGCGAGCTGTGTGGCATGTAGCGCCATCTTGTTGAAACCACATGTCAACCAAGTTCAGTTCTTCCATTTTTGGCAACAAAAAGTTTGTTAGCATCGAACGATAGCGATCGCCATTCACCCTAACGTTGCGTCCAACAGCATCTTTGAAAAAATACGGTCCAATGATTCCACCAGCGTACAAACCACACCAAACAGTGCATTTTTCGGGATGCATGGGCAGTTCTTGAACGGCTTCTGGTTGCTCTTCACTCCAAATGCGGCAATTTTGCTTATTTACGTAGCCATTCAACCAGAAATGAGCCTCATCGCTGAACAAAATTTGTCGATAAATAAGCGGATTTTCTGCCAACTTTTCTAGGGCCCATTCACTGAAAATTCGACGTTGTGGCAGATCGTTCGTCTATTCATGATGAAATGTCAAAGCATACTGAGCATCTTTCTCTTTGACACCATGTCTGAAATCCCACGTGATCTGTCAAATACTAATGCATGAAAATCCTAACCTCAAAAGAATCACCCTTTACATAATTTCATTAAATGCATGAATGGGGCACTTGTACAACCTTGGCATTTTCCTTTTTTTTAGTTATTCGTTTTTTTTTTCTCAGTCTTTTCACAAAAGTGGTGGCGGTGATGATATTATTTCAATTTTTAATACGATTTTCGTCTGATTTCTTTTTTTTTATTCCTTGTTATTGAGAACTCTTGACGTCCGGGTCATGTTGTTGAAGTTAAAGTTGCATATTTTTCGTTTAACAACGGATTTCCTGCTTTTTAAGCTCTTGGTGGTAACCATCAGACAAAATGCCAACAGGGCTGCCTACTTGCAAGCCAAATATATATGAGACATATGGGATGACTTTGGCTTTTGCTGCGCTCAGTTCTTTTTTTGTGTTTATTGCACTACAGCCAGACAGATTGCGGCGATTTTCCAACTATACCTTAATACTCCAGACTATGGTAGACTGGGTGAGGACTATGCAAGTTTCTGGCAAATTTGTAATATTTTTATGAGTTGTATTTTTTCGTCATTTTATCCTCTAGTTGTTGGTGCTTTCCATTATAATATTTTATGACGATTGCCTATGTCATTGTAGTTGGTGTTGTTGTAGAGAAAGAGTGTTGCAATTGGCGTGAATATATTGATTGAAGACATTAGTCAAATTTAATACAAAATTTTCTATAAAAATAAAATTTGGACAAAATTTTCTACAGAAATAAAATTT